>NW_027187283.1:5626404-5708841 GCF_028583685.1 Petaurus breviceps papuanus | reverse complement strand
TATATATATATATATATATATATATATATATATATATATATATATATGTATATTTCTAAAGCATAAGTCTAATCATGCCACTTTGCCTCTTCCCTCATTCCACCAAGTGATTAAGAAGTTTCGCATAGGTTCTAGATTGAAATGCAAAATCTCCTTTCTGGCATTTAAAGTCTTTCATAATCTTGTTCTAAACTAAGTGTCTGGAGGCATTTCATATGATCCATTTCTTCCTCCCCCTCCTTCAAAATATATTCATTCTATTTTGTACTATATAATTCCCTATACATATTTCACCTCTGATGTCCAGACCTTTGCAATACTATATCTAGTACCTGGAAAACATTTCCTCTTATTTCTTATGGTTCTTAGCTTTCTTCATGACTGAGTTTAAAGGTATCTTCATATATAAGACTTTTTCTGAAGTTCATAATTGCTAGTTCCCATTTGATGCTGTCCCAAATTGTATTGACCTTACAGACCATGCTGCAAGTTATGCTTTCCCCCAAAAAGGTATAAGCTCCTTTCAAGGAAGGCATTGTTTTATTTTTGTTTTGCCACTATGCCCTAGTACACTGCCTCAAAAATAGTAGGTATTTAATACATCTTATTTGACTGTTTTTGGATATGTGATAATTCTGCTAATCTTCTAGAATTGCATCAGCTACACTTTTATTTGTACCAGTAGTTTTTCAATGCATTACAAAAAGCTAGATGTAATAATACTCCCCTCCCCCCAAAAAAGTAATAAGATGATGATATTGAAATTTGTATGGTCTTTTATTTCTTTTATATTTATATTTCTCTGGCTTACCCCAATGAAATGGTATGAAAATAGATTACTACAGCATTATTTGCTTTGTAAACATAAGTCCTTTTTAATATAGAAGAATATACATTTCTATACTTGATATTTTTCTTAATGTAAAATTCTTCAGGGCAGTTGTTAACTCTTTTTTATTGTTTTGTTTTGGTTTCATTCCCTGCAAGTTAATTTATAACTGAACTACTAAACCACATGATTTTGTAGGTTAAGATTGTTCATAATGGAAATATCTGCTCAGTTGCCTAGTATTTATATAACAGGATGTTACACTATTAGATAATGGAGCACTCTCTTATGTAATATTATTTGTGGATGGGAAGAGAGTGTGGTAGACCTGTGTGATTTCACTGGATCAAGAAACTCCCAGTAACAAATCTCTCAACCTCTTCAGATCTGGTACAATTTTCTAATATAAAGCATTTGGGAGTTTCCAAGAACAATAAGAGACTAAATAGCATGTGTAGTATTTTAAAGGCAAGATTTGAAATTGTCTTCTTGTCCTGATGATCTGTTATGTTTCAACCATATTACTCTCATAACAAAAAGATGCTACTAAGTCTTGGATTGGAGGAGAATGCAGAGAGAATATGCTTTACTTTCTCAATCCTTTATGAAATGTTTTTTTTTTCAGGACTCATGATTTCAGCTCCACAGTAGCACAGTAGTTGCACCTTCTTCTTGGTTATATGGAAATATCTATTTTGATCACAGTTCTCATGGACATCTTCTCAGTTTAACTGAAAATTAGAAAGAATAATAACTAAGAAAAAGAAATGTTTACAAGTTGTTTTTTTCCAACTTAAACATAGAATCTATTCAATACTTTTGAATCTGTTTTAAGGAAAGCTTCTTTATATTCATATAAAGACTAAATATGCAGTAGAAAATGCATCAAAAACTCACCTTGTTTCATCTCTCCATTTCCTGTAATTCTTATAAGACCATTTGAAGAAATGTCAAATGATCTCAGCGGTATCAAGCAAAGCATCTCCAGATGTCTTGCCCAATTTCCAGAGGTGCTGAGGCATCACGTAGGTAATTGCTTTCACTTTCCCAGGACTTCACACATATAACAGAGAGGTGAAGTGTACCCCTGTGAAATGGTATATTTTCTAAATGTTTGACAGAATTCACATAGGTATGCATCACTCCCCTTTCATGTGGAAAGGATTGGAGAGAAATAACTATAGGAATTCTTTTAGAGAGAGCCATCCACTCTATTAAGTAACAGTAACAGAGCTCTGCTTTAGGGAAATAATCCTGAAATAGTATGGACATAATTTGTGTATGCATGTGTGTACATATTATATATGTGAATGTATACAGATACATTCAACATCATAGTGTCATTCGTGGATGGTCAGATTATTGTTAGGCAAGATGTTAATGAAACTACAATTTAGAATTATTTCTTAATCTAGGACAAGTAGTACTGCTATATTCCTCAGAAACAGTTATCATCTTTCATTCATCATGGTGTTTTTTTTTTCTCCAAGGTCTCATAAATGCATGAAACTGGGCACAGATGAGAAAGTATGGAAGTAAAAATCCATCATGCCTAGAGTGGGACTTATGTTTCATTTTTAATGTATAGTTTCATTCTTACTTCAAGAAAATAATTTATTTGCCTCCAAATAATGTCTTATTAAATAATGTAAATTAATTCCATAGAAGAAGGACAAATTTCTTAGTTGAATAGAAGGTTTAGGGAAGAGAGTAAGAAGGCTATTAACATATATTTAAGGAGGGTCTGCTACATTCAAAGGGACTCTGGTAAGAATAAAGAAAAGGACTGATCCCAAACTTCAAGGATTTAACAATTAAATTAATAAGAAAAGAAGTTTAACTCATTCTCTCCTTTATAATCACTTAAAGCTTTTTAGAAATTTGATCCTCCAATTCCTTGTTATGCCATTAAGGTGCCCCAGGGTACCTAAAATCTATGACAGAAGAGTGCAGTTAGTGACATGTCTTCCCAAACTGGAAGGGTTTTGAACTTCATATTGATGAAAGTGTGCCATCTAGTAGAAGAACTATCAAGCTAAGAACAAAAAAGGTGGCTAAGCACCAGTAAGATTGGCTGATGAATTCTTTGATCATGGAAAACCATGTAAGAAAGAAAAATAATAAAGTATATCAAATCTGAGAATGTAATAAGGATTATTCAATGAACAGCATACATATTCAATGGACAAGAAGCCTAATATCCCGTAAGGGGAACAAAAGAGGTAAAAGATTTGTATTGCTACCTTAGACAATTAGAGCTGAGATTCTTATTTATATTTTCCTTAAGGGATTCTTTTGGCAGTCTGAAATTGGATCCTCTCTCAAAATAATCTTTTACTTTAAATGATTAAAATAAAATACATAGTATTACAAGGAAAACCAATGATATTAAAATGTAGTTATCAAAATATTTTTAAAATAAATTTATAGATTAAATTAAACCTTAGATTAAAACCACTGAATTAGAAGGATAATCCATTAAGGCAATTCAATAGTAATGCCAAGTTCATTCATTCACTGGAAAGATGACTCTTAGTTTTGGAGGTACTTACTGATAATCGGGAAAAAGATACTAGGAATAACTAATGTGAGGTTACTAACAGGCATTTGACCTGTGGCATATGTGTATAAATGTGTATGTGTGTATGTAAGTGTGTGTGTGTTTATGTATATATACATACACATTCATATGCCTCTATGTATATATATATATGTGTGTGTGTGTATATACACGCATATACATGTATACACAAATATAAAATATACATATACACAGCAAAGGTACAGAAGTGGTTTTCCATTATCTTTTCAAACTCATGTTATAGGTGAGGAAACTGAAACCAACAAGGTTAAGTGACTTGCTATAAGGATACTTTGAAGATCTTCCCTGCCCTTTAATAAGCCTAAGGGAATTTGAAGACCTTTCCTGCTTTGAAAATAAACTCTGCCCCCTAATAGGCTGGATGTAATCACATGGAGACTATAGTGGGAGGAGTTTGCTGAAGAGCAGACCACAGAGCACAGGAAGATTGGATTCAGATCTAGCTAGATTAGGAGGAGGAGAGAACACATCCAAGGGAATAAGTTAGGCTTGTGAGTAAATGTTGTTTTTTTGTTGGTTTGTGGGAAGGCTAAAGGTTGCTGTGGCTCTGTATGCTGTTGTGGCTTATTAACTCCTTTGCTAATATGATGGGATTGGCTTACTGGTTTGGGAATTTGTTTTTCTGGTGTCTGAATAAATGTTTTGCTTCTGTCTTCTATGTGGAGATTCTGTTATATTTTGTGATTGAGCTCTATGTGGGCATTTTTATAGTGACTATGGGCACTTTGAATATTGAATTGGCACTACACTTGCTCAGATTTAAACAGTTAGGAAGTGTTGAGGTCAGATGTGAACTCAGGTCTTTTTGACTAGAGTCACAGCACTCTATCCACTATGCCACATAGGATAAATATATGTGTATTTTGTATACATACATACATATAAAATATATGTATATGCTACTTCTTTATGTGTTATATATCTTATTTGTGTATTTTCTAATACAACAACAACAGCAATGCACACACACAATGTGTCTTAATCCTGGGTGTATATAAGATACATTGAAGGAGCTTGATAAATAATAAATTAGATGATGAATTGAGTGATACAGCAAAGTTGTAAAGGTGTTTTGAAAAAAAGGGGCTAAGCTATGAACCATATTGCCACATTGTACCGACAAAAAATTAAATGACTTTGGACACTTTTCTGATTACCTGATTTTCTAACAAAAGCCACAAGTGTTCAAAGGTAAAGCAAAATCTTGGCAGTTATTTGAGCAAAATAAAACTCTAGGCAATGAAACTGAATCCAACAGACTCCACTTCATTATTGCCAGCATTTAATTTTGAAGGTGCCATACACACGTGTGTATGTGTGTGTATGTATATGTATATATATGCACATATATATTTATATATGTCTACATACATATATATGTATATATTGTCTTCATCTCATCACAGAATAAATAAAATTTTACTACATCTTTTTTATGTGATTTAGGCATTCCTTCCTTTTTTGCACTTCTTTAAACTGATTGTGAAAATCAATAACTAATAGAATACAGCTTTTCTTTAAAGTCACAGATATCTTCATTTTAATATCAATTAGTAGGACTAAATAAAATACTTTTATTTTTGCTAAAGCTTTTCTTATAACCAGTATTATGGGTCAATCAATAAATAAGTCCAATTGTCCAAGCTATGTTCACATGGATACCCTTCTAAAACATATAGGATCATAGATTTAGAACAGGAAGCAACATTAGGGGTCATGTCTTCCCACTCCTTTAGGTGACAGATAAAGAAACCATGGTGCAAAGTGATTAAGAGATGTATGTGTTCTCACAGAGTAGCAGAGCCAAGTTTCATGTCTAGGTCTTCTGATTCCAATCTAGCTCTTTTAGCAAAGTACTGCAAAGCCCAATATAGTTTCATGTAGTAATCAGAGAATTTATTATTCACATGTAGTGACATTCTCCCAGTCCACATACTGGCATCTTTTTTTTGTTTTAAAGTGTCAATCACTTAGATGTAAATAGCACATTAACTCAAGCAGATCAGAACATTCTTTTTTTATTGTTTATTTTATTTTGTGGAGTGTCTTCAAGATATATATATATATATATACATATATATACACATATATCTCTTGGAGTGTATATGCACATGTGGGTGTATGTGCATGTGTGTTACATGCAATATGTCAACTGCATTTTAAATTATTTGTATATATGTCATATTTAACCTAACTTGGAATCAGGAAGACTCATCCTCATGACTTCAAATCCAGCATCGAACACTTACTGGGTATGTGACCCTGGACAAGTCAGGGGAGTAGAACTGTTTGATCCAGTTCCTCACCTGTAAAACCAGATGGAGAAGAAAATGGCAAACCACTATGGTATTATTGCCAAGAAAACTACAAAACTTGGGACATGACTGAAATGAAACAAAAAATAATTCTTTAGTATGACAGTCTATTGTGTTGTCTCATATCACTACATTTCCAACAATTAGTATAATGTCCTGTACATAAGTTCATATGAACATGGGTCAAGGCTGGTGGGCACATCCAAGGTCATCTAATTCAGCACCTCCATTTTACAAATAAGGAAATCTATGCGTATTGAAATTAATTTATACACATAAGCTACGTATGTGGTAAGCATCAGAGGTGGGATCTGAACACTAGCCTTCTGATTCCAAAGCCAGTTCTACTTTTACAGTATATTGTAGAAGATATATAAGTTGTGTTTTTTAAAATAAATAGTTTCAAATTTCAACTTTGCCATGTTGTCAGTGATGATTTCTTAGCATTTTTTTTCTTTTACAATAATCAATAAATAACTCCAGCCTACAACAAGATATGTTAAAATCCCCTTTAAACCCTTGACTTTCCAACCTTAAGAAGGCAATGGCAAACTCAGGTTAAAAACATCTTTCTTCTTTTCCAGTATTTGCCATTTCATTAAATGACTGTAAGCTTTAAATATTAATTATTTTCTTCCAAGCCAGAAATCTAATTGTTCAGGGAAAGAAATCAGGTAATAACCCAACTAAATCTGCTAAAATGAAATCCAAATTTAAAGGTGTTGGAATTCAAGCTGAAGACACGAATCAATTAATTCTTCACCCTTAACTAATGGGTGAAAACAAAAACATTTTCTCTGTGCAAAAAGGAAAATGTAAAGAATTGTTTGTCTTTCAAACTAATAAGTAAGAGGAACTTTTAAATGATTCTTTAATCGCTACATAATATTTATGAATCCCCAGTTTCTGGATTTATAAATGGAACTCTAACTCAAAACAATTAAAAAGATGAAAATGAGTTATATTGCTAGGACTACATGAACATTCCCTCTCCCCCCCCACCTTTGGTTTTATTATAAACCCATTTTATTTCTCTTCTAGTTAAAACTCCACTCAACCTACATCAGAATAATAAAAAAATAAAATAAATTTTCAAAGCCAATGAAAAAGTGGAAGTATGAATGTGTATGGAATGAATTTCTACAACACAAAGATCCCTTCGTTGTACCTTTTCATATAAATAGAGAACTGGAAAAAGTGTTGTTTTAGAAAGGAATCATGGTGTAATGAGAAAGGAATTGATTTTGAACTCAAAGGACCTGTATTTGAATCACTGCCTCACTCCTTACTCCCTGATTGTGCAAGACATTTAACTTTTCTTGATCTCTATTTGCTCTCGTATAAAATAGAGTTTGGGTTAAATAATCTCTAAGGTACCAACAAGCTTTAAATCATAGGGCTGTATAATGCTATGAATCAGCATTATGGACCTGGAGTCAGAAGAGCTGTGTTTGAAAGTTGTGATCTTGGATAAGTCACATGATCCCTTTGAACCTTAACTTAGTCATCAGTAAAACTGACGAAATAATTGGGCTACTTATTTCATTGTTTTTTTGTAAAGGAAGTGCTTAGGAAACATTAAAAATTAAATTATAAAGTGAATTGTTAATAGTTTACAAACCTACTCTAACCCAATGAGAACTTATGGAGAATTAACAGCATAAAAGAAAGGGAAAAAAAAATTACAGTGAAATCATCATGAAAAAGATTTCAAAGAGTTAGAAAGAATGAGCCAGTGCAAAAATTGATTCTAGGACCAGAATAATCTGTATTAGTAGTATGAAATGTAAGATAGATTTCAAAGATGTGGATATAGAAATATAGATTTAGATCAAGGTATTGATGTATGTGCACATTTATAGAGATATAAAGCTAAAGGGAGAGGCAGAGCCAAGATTGGGGAGTAGAAGCACAAACTTTCCATGGGCTCCAGCTCCAACTGCTTCCAATATCTGTAAAAAAAATGACTCTAAACTAATTTTAGAGCTACAGAACACACAAAGTGACAGAGAGAAACAAATCTGCTGGAGGCAGTGAGGCAGGCAGACAGGGAAGGTGTATTACAGCATGCTGGGAGTTGAGTGACCAGAAGTGGCCAGAGTAGAATTAAGGAGAGTGAATCACCAGCAGCTGTGGCGGTTTCCAGACTTCTCAACAAATAAATGCCAAAGACAAAGTAGAAGGTCACTGTGCAACTTGGTTGGAACCAGAGTAAAGGAAGAATATGGTCCGGCCCCTGACACCAAGGCCAGAGATGGCAGAGGAGCAGTGACTGCAGCGTGTGGCTGCCTCCAGAGCTCCTGGCCTCTAGATCATAGGGGGACCAAGCAACCATTTAAAGGGTAATCACTCTTGCTTCAACCTGCTTGGATCTGGATCACAGTCTTGGGTGGTGGTCCTGGAGTGTGGGGCCAGTGTGCCAGAGCTTGTGCGAGCTGTAGAGAGGGCACCCTGCTAATATCTCCAGCAGGTGCCAAAACCCAAGCAATTTGGGACATAGCTCTCTCCATTCTGGAAGCAGGGTTCTACTGTGGCAAAGAGCTCAAAAGCCAAGTATTTGACTGGCGATATGAGCAAGCAGAGGAAGTATGAACAGACCATTTGAATCCTTTTTAGGGGGACAAAAAGGATCAAAGCATGGAATGGAAGAAAGAAAATGAAGTCACAACTCCTACATCAAAATCTTCCAAGAAAAATATAAACTGGTTACAGGCCACAGAAGAGCTCCAGAGGGATTTTGAAAATCAAGAAAGAGAAGTGAGGGAAAATTGGGAAAAGAAATGGTAATAATGCAAGAAAATCATGAAAAATTAGTCAACAGCTTGCTAAAGGAGACCCCCAAAATATTGAAGAAAATAACACCTTAAAAATAGGTGAACTCAAATGGCAAAAGAGGCCCCAAAAGCCAATGACGAGAAAAATGCCTTAAAAAGCCAAATTTTCCAGATGGAAAAAGAATTTCAAAAACTCACTGAAGAGAATAATCCCTTCAAAATTAGATTGGAGCAACTGGAAGCCAATGATTTTATGAGAAATAAAGATACAATAAAACAGATCCAAACAAATGAAAATATAGAAGGCAATGTGAAATATCTCATTGGAAAAACCACTGACCTGGAAAATAGATCCAGGAGAGATCATTTAAAATTATTAGACTACCTGACAGCCATGATCAAAAAAGAGCCCAGACACCATCTTTCAAGTAATTATCAAGCAAAATTGCCGTGATATTCTAGAATCAGAGGGCAAAATAGAAATAGAAAAAATTCACCAATTGCATCTTGAAAAAGATATCAAAAAGAAAACTCCTAGGAATATTATAACCAAATTTGAGTTCCCAGATCAAGGAGAAAATAGTGCAAGAAGTCAAGAAGAAACAATTTGAGTATTGTGGAAGCACAATCAGGATAAATACATTAAGGGATCAAAGGGCTTGGGTTATGATATTCTGGAGGCCAAAGGAACTAGGATTAAAATGAAGAATCACCTACCCAGCAAAACTGAGTATAATGTTTCAGAAGAAAATATGGTCATTGAATGAAATAGAAAATTTTCAAGCATTCTTGATTAAAAAAAAAAACATAACTGAACACAAAATTTAACTTTCAAATACAAGAAGCAAGAGAAGCATGAGTAGGTAAACAGGAAAAAGAAATCATAAGGAACTTATTAAAGTTGAACTATTTACATTCCTACATGGAAAAATGATAATTGTAACTCATAAAACTTTTCTCAGTCTAAGGATAGTTGAAGGGAATATATATGTATATATAGGAGGATATATGTGTATATAAATATATGTGACTGTGGGCAAGTGTATGTACATGTATACATAGACAGAGGGTACAGGCTGAGTTGAATATGAAGGGATGGTATCCAAAAAAAATTAAATGAAGAGGTGAGAGAGGAATTAATTGGGAGAAGGAGAAAAGGAGTGATAGATTAGGGTAAATTATCTCATATTAAAGAGGTAAGAGAAAACTGTTACAATGGAGGGGAAGAGCAGGAAGGTGAAATACAATAGGACAACATTACTCTCATTGAATTTGGTTTAAGGAGGGAATAACATACACAATTGGTTGGGTATCTTACCCTACAGGAAAATATGGGGAAAGAGGATAAGAGGGGGGATGATAGAAGGAAGGGCAGATTGGGAGACAGGGTAGTTAAAAGCAAACACTTTTGAAAAGGAATACAGTCAAAAGAGAAAATAGAACAATTGGGGTTGGGATAGGATGGAGGGAAATATAGTCTTTCACAATATAACTACTATGGAAATGTTTTGCATAACAACACATGTACAACCTATATTGAATTGCTTATCTTCCCAGTGGGGTGGGTGAGGAGGGAAGAAGGGAAAAATCTGGAACTCAAATTTTTAAAAGGAAATGTTTAAAAAAAAATAACAGGCAACTGGGAAATAAGATATAAAGCTACTGGGTTTCAGAAATCCATCTTGCCCTACTAGAACATTAGGGGCTTATGGAGGAGAATATAAAAGAGAACAGACTGGGGGAAAGGGTATTCAATAGGCTTGCTATTTTGGGGTGGAGTTTAGGGGAAAGACGGGTAGAAAAATTTGTAGCATCTTGTGGAAAATAATGTTAAAAATAAAAAATAGATAAATTAATGAAAAAAAAAAGATGATGTGAGAGATAGAGGTAGAGGGGGAACAATAGAAATAAGAAGAGGGAAAGAAAAATGGAGATATAGAGATGGATATGACTGAGGAATAGTCCAGAATGGCTTTCATCAAGCTCAAGTAAAACAATCTTATTATAACAAAAAGGAATTCCTAAGAAATTATGTCAGTTATAAGTTCTACTAAAGTCCCTTCTAAAAAATTAAATTTTGTAATTCCGTAATAGAACTTGTAAATTGAATTATTTTTTCCTAGGAATTTACTTCCTGTACCTTCCCTGTATTTATTAGTTAAGGCAATGTTTTTTTTTTTAGACTATTTATTGTGTTGTGTCAAAGGGTACATAATTAGACTTCTGCAAAGCTGAAAGTTTGAAGGGGCAAAGTTCAGAGTTACTGAAATAAAAAGAGGAAGCCCCTTCAGATGTAAAGGAAGCAAACCATATTTTAGAAAACATCTGAGGGATGAATAGCACAACTTCATATCTAAAGGCAAGTTAAGAGAATAAATATGTCCCAAGGAAGAGATTGTTTTCATACCTCTGTTACTGGGAAGATAAAATAAAAATCTAGAAAGTATAACTTGGGTGGTGGCCACATGTAAGGTTGAATTCCCTCATTGAGAGAATCTTTATCTGTAGTAGAAGGATAATCAGAACAAGAGATTCTTAACCTCTCCAGATTCTGCCTACAGGTAATAACCTTGTAGGCAAGACTTTGGAATGCTTTAAGAAGAGATACATCTTTGATTCTTAGCCTGATGGTTGTTGCCTTTCTGAAAAGTGCATTGTAACCCCCAAGGTCAGGAAAGAATGCATCTGTCCATTGAGAAAAAAGCCCAGCAGATTTATCCCACCATGTGTCCATTGTGTAGATTCTACACAATTCTCTTTGAAAAACCTAGCAACCAAGCAACTTCCTTGGCCTAAACCAGACAGTTGCAGCCTAGGAGCAAAACACCTATACAGCCCCATGTAGCAACATTGCCTAATGGAAGAGAAACCTGCCCAAACAAGTTCAGCAGCAGTTGAACCAGTCCCACTGCCAAATTACCTTCTTGACCTAGCCCATTAACAGATTGACCTGTCTGGCCTATCTACCACACTTTGTGAGACTTTAACCCTGTGGCATCATCTCACGATCAGAAAGGTCATATATCTAGCCAGCACAGCCTAGGTGCAGAGCTACTTGTCCATCACCCAAACCAAGGTCATACTCATAATTAGCTACTTGAGTAACTTTCAGAGACAGTTAGGACTTTGAGGCCCTGCTTTTCCATAGTTGTATATTTTCTTAGCCACATGTATTCCTCACATCTGTTTCACCACCATTTTTCTTTAAATTTGTGTCCACCCTTAACTCCTTCTCTCCAACCATAGCTTAGGACAGTAAGTTTACAGTGAGCCACACATTAATGAGACATGCTTGTGTGTGTACAAATATATCTAGCATCTGTGATTTTTGCTACCAGAATGACTAACAGAAACCTCAACTTTGAGAAAGGCTGTGGTTGAAATAGTCAGCATTCCAGGGTCAAGCTGTATACAGTATCTCTTTAATTAGCCAGTTTGGGTCTCAGAGGATAAACATAAAGTTGTGTACAGTCACTACATCTGAAGCATAATTCCAGAGATCCTCTATCTTAATTTTTGATGGATCTTCACTGTAATGATCTCAATTCTTTAGTTCCTTGAGCCCTCAGACTCCCTGACAAATAGTTAATGATCTGTAAATAAGCATTTAAATACTGCGTGACACTCATCATTTTAATGGTGAATCTTATTGTGAAGATAAGACCTCCTTTTGCAAAGTGAAAAATCACCCCCTATTTTGTGATTTTCAATGTTTCTTTATTGAGTTTTACGCACTGATGATTTTGTTTTGCAGCCAAAGTTTCCAAGCATCAACTTTCATCTTTCATAAGAAAATACCTGCGTGGCCCATGCAACCTGTCATGGCTTTAGTCTCTGCTTGTTTCACATGCTATTGTTTGTGGATCTACCCTGTTGCTTCCTAGTCAGCTTGACTTTTTGGCTCAAAGATCACCAGGCTTTTTTGTTCTTGTTTATTGAATGTCAACATGACTGGTCTGTTTCTGTCACTGCCCAACAACTGATGTCTGGGGTTACATTCCTCCAAGTTGTGAGGGACAGAACAAGAAAAACAAAAACAAAAATAGGTCAAGGGTATTTTTGCTGACAGAGGTGAAACTGAGTGATCCTCTGCTGTTTTTGACTTCTAGTATTTCCTAAAGGTATTTGTTTGTTTGAATTTCAATGAGATATGTTATCCCCATTTTGAAGTTAGCCTAACTTCAACAACAGGATGGAATTTGGTGTGGGGTCTTTTTAGTCGGATGCCATGAGTTTGAAATCTTTTATTTTGAAGTTTGAAAATCTCAGTGAAAGTATGTATTAAAACATTCTAAGTATTTTGTCTTATTCTTAATTATCCACTGGATGGAGTGACTATCTTTATATTTTAGAAATTCTAATGATACTAATAATCATGGCCAGCAAGAAATCACAGCAGGAAATGCATTGTTGAATTCAAATTCTGGAAGGAAAGGAACTAATGGTCAAACAGTGATTTATTCTAATTTGGGAGATTTTATTTTTCTTTGCTCAGACATAACTGATGTAATTATATCCTCCATAAGCATATATGTGTGTAGAACTCCATTTGGGTTTTAGAGGAGACTTATTAGGTCAAATCAACAAAGCAAGGATCACCTCAATTTTACTTTAATGTGAAAGTTCTTTATAATCAAAAATCTTACAGAAACATAAGCTACTTTATAAAGCTATGTATTCAGCAACCTGTGTTGTATATGTATGTAATGTATTCATGTATATGTATGAATATGTGCTTACATGTATGGAATATATGTGTGTTATTGTTGCTGTTCATCCTTTGTTTTCAAGAATCTGTGACATCAGGGTGATGTCCTAACTTGCCCAAGAATTGGATTTAAGTGAGATATAGTTTCACAAAGTTATCAGTCTCATTCTCTCTTCCCGAGGCATTGAAATCCAGTGGCAAGACTAAAGTCAGAAGATTGGTGGTATTCAGAATGCAGTGGATGAACTTGTCATCTTCAGCCAAGCCCTAAATGCTCCACAATGCTGAATTTACCTCCCTATGTGAATGGTGAACTAATTGTTGACATCTTCCCATTCTTCTGTGGGAAATGTTCACATGCATGCCATAGACACCCCGCCCCAGATCACCAAAAAGTTTGAGGTCTATCAGTTACCCTTAACTTGGTTTGGCCTATCTGCCAAGATACTCTTTACCAGAGTGTGGCTGCTGAGTATGCTATAGCTTCTTGGAGCCACAAGTGATGGTTGGGAGAGAGGTGTACACAAAATGCAGATGAGCAGCCCTGAAAAGAGTTAGCCCAACCCTCCCACCAGAGGTGCCAGTAATCCCTCAACATAGATAGATAGATAGATAGATAGATAGATAGATAGATAGATAGATAGATAGATGGATAGCCATATATGTATACAAGCATGCATGTATACACAGATGTGTACATACATATCTTTATTCATCTCTATGTATATATGTATATATCTATATCAAAATCTTACCTATTGTGTGATCCTGACTTTATCACTTAACATCTCAGTGATTCTAGGCAACTCTTCAAAGCCATAACGTTGCAGAAGACACCAAATTACTTCAGATAGGAGTTTCTTCCACTGGAATTTTGTTATGCCAGTAGCATTGCAAGTCCAGTCCCTGTCCCTTTTTTCCTATCCCCAGAATATTTTTGTGGATATTACTTTATTTGATTTTCATTTAAAATAAACAAATACTTTCCATATCCTTCCTACAGACTTTATTATTTCCATTTTACAGATGAATAAACTGAGGTTCAGAGAGGCCAGTGAGAGATGTATTTGGGATTTGAACCTGATTCTTCTACTCCAAGCCACGGTCCACTTAGGAAAACTCATCTTGGAGATGTAAATTTTTATGGAACAGCTCAGGCTTTCTGGAGTATATTTAGAGTTAATGTGGAACATAAAATGATAGATTACTACAACTAGAAACCTACTGGCATAGTGAATAGGGAGCTAGCTTATGAGGCAAGAAGAGTTTGATGTAAATTGCACATCTCCCAAGCATACTGATTGCATGACCTTCAAAGAGGGTGACTATCACTTGGAGTTCACTATACTAAAGAAGCCATAGGTCAAGTTCATAAAACAGCTGAGAATAAAAGTTAGTTATTTATCTGAAGAGATTTTGTAGCATTAGCATGCAGGAGGAAAAAATGCTGTAAATTTGAAAGTAGTACAGGTTTAACTGCCTCTGACCCTAGGCAGCCAGGTGGTCCAGATGAAAAAACAAAAACAAACACTGAACTTGAAATCAGTATAATCCCAGTTTGAATCGTGCCTTAGACATTAATCAGCAATATTGTTTTAGTTTAATAAGGGTGGAGGACTAGTTAATGGAGGCCCAGTCCTAGAAAAACACATGATATGCTTTGCCTGTTGACAACCCATATGGAAGCTTGTGGGCCTGTTTCTGGAAATGTGTAATGAAGAAACCCATTCTCCACTTCCGAGCATGCATGAGAAGTTTATATCTGCTTCTTTTCACCTTATTCATGGCAATTAAAAAGCCATTTGATTGACTGTTGAGGTTGAATTCAGTGTGCATACAAAACTCTTGGAGAGATGGATTTTTTTTTAACTTCTCGTGTGGCAAATGGGACAAGAATCATTGTAATCCTCCAGGTGGAAAGAGAGGTATCACATTCTATGATACAAACATTCTTGTTTATATCCTCCCCTGAGCTGCCATTTGAGTTAGAACCCAAGGCTGTTTCTGTTTCTTTTGTGCTTGTCTATTCTTCCCAAATTTTAGGAAAATTAGCATCAGGGATGGAATAGACAAGATTATAATATAGTGAGATTCTAAAGGTCAGAAGATCCATGAAAATTCCAATAATGAAAGTCTATACTAGAGTGTTCCTATAGCTGCAGAAGTCTAGGCCAGTGAAGAGCAAGTCCTGTAGAATGATCTGTTCAACCTAGCCCATCAATGAATCTATCAGTAACTGAAGCATTCTTTTCTGAAATGTCTTTTTTTTGTTTGGGGGAGCCAGTCTTGGAAAGGTGTTTTAGGTCCATAAAGTCTTTCAGATTATTAAAGCCTATAACTAAGATGGCATCAATAATATTTTCAGCTTATATATAGAGAGCTCACAGGTTGCCTGCCATATTTTCCCCAATGAAGGCAGACTAGTAATAAACCATTATTTGAAAGCAAAGGGCATTTATTTAGAATGTAATTCATAGAATTACTCAAATAAAAAGCAGTTGACTGTTTCTACTGCCAGTTTCTTCATATAACTTTGACAGATCTGGCTTTTTCTATCTTATGATTCTTAGTCTTTTGCTCCACTCCAGCTAGGTCCTTTATCCCACTTTCAATGGCTCATATAAAACCCTGTTGCTACTCTGTGTCTAATATTTTCCTTATGAGATAAAAACTCATGAAATTTCCCTTATAAAAGCATCAATCCTTAGTTAATCATCCCATATACTTCAGTTATTTGATTTAATATTTTTATGAATTTTAACTGCTTAAACTTTAAAAATGACATGAAAATGAGCTAAAGGGCAATTCCCCTACAGCCTCAGTAATTTCAAGATCCTCAAAATGGTTCTTTTTGACTCTACATTTAAAAAATATACTTTTTCACATTTGAATTTTGTAAATTTTTAAAACCTAAACAATATTTTCCCATCCAATAAACCACCAATTTATTCACATATTAGAGAGTCAGAGCCTTAATCCCTTCCAAAGAGATTACAGCTTTTTAAAATTTATTCCACGAGCCACTTTTTTTTGCCTTTTTAGTAACCAAACAGCTCATATATTAAAGGGGCAATACCTTACATTTCTAAAATCTTAAAATAAACATTCTTTTTATTATTATATATTTCATATTTTAACCAGGTCTTTTCTCTCCTAGAAGTTAAAAATATGCCCTATTAAATCATGCTTCCACACTCTACAGTAGATACTGATGTAATCATTGTAGGTCATTTCATCAGGGCAGTTTTCAAATGCTTCATAAGTTCCAGTTGATGTCCTTCAAGAAAATCCTCTATAAAAGATCCATTCAATGCACTAGAGGCCTTCTTCTGGATATTTTAATATCTCATGGAGATCAGAAGACTATGCAGGCTACCCATTGATTATTTATCACTCTTGTTATACCACCTACTTTAATATTCTGGAAATACATACTTTATGATATGCTACTTTTTGTACATTTTGTTCTTGGTAATACGTTTTCCCATCTATAAACTGAGGATAATAATAGCATCTACCTCCCAGGGTTGTTGCAAGAATAAAGTAAGATAATATTTTTAAAGCATTTAATCCTTCTAGTTCTTTTCATAAACTAGAATAAGTCATGGGTTTTGAGGAGACTGAAAAATTGGGGAGTTAGATTGTTTAAAAGACTATCAAAATGAGGCATGGCTAGGTGGAGCAGTGAGTAGAACACCCGCCCTAGAGTCAGGACAACCTGAGTTCAAATCCTGCCTCAGACACTTAACACAAAAACTAACTGTGTGATCTTAGGCAACTCACTTAACCCCAAGTGCCCTCCAAAAAGCAAAAAACAAACAAACAAACAAAAAAAGCAATCTTCTAATGGAGCGGCCAGGTAGTACAGTGAGTAAGAGCACCAGCCTCAGAATCGGGAGACGCGGGATCGGTTCCGGTCTCAGATATTTAACACCCACACAAAATAACTGGCCATGTAACCTTGAACAAGTTACTTAACCCCAATTGCTTTAAAAAAATATCGAAATGAATGCTGAATAAACCAAGTATAAATACAAGAATGTGGTGAAGACAGGAAGATAGTGAAAATTTTGAGAAATGAAATGACAAGAGTGGTGAATCAGTAAAGTAGCCACTGTGAATTGAATTGGGCTTGTGGTTGATATTATGTAACCATAATCCCAGTTCACCTGGCTGTTTTATTTATTTGTTTGTTTTGTTTTTTCCCCTGCTACTATCTAGGCATGATTATGGATTGATGGAAACAATAATTGTTGACTGTCTGCTTGTATGAAGAGAAATAACAGATTAAGAGTTTTGGAAAAGAGAGAGATTCATCTCTATTTATACTTATAGAGACAAATGGGACATAGCCTTTTTTTTTGGGTGGGGGGATGTGGAGAATGTGAACTTTGGAAAGCAGCTGTAAGTCAAATCATATTAAAGAGCCAGACTTCCCTTCTGCCTTCTCAAGTTTGTTCTTCCTCTCCTTCAGTCTTTACCTGAAGAATCTAGAATTTCATGTGTTTCTCAAAACAGACATGAAGAAAAATGTCTCTTGTCTCCAAAGCTCTCTTCTCAACTCAGTCCCTCAAACAGTGAGAAACCATTCTCTCTACTAATCCAGAATCATACTTAGGAAGCATTAGGAGAAATACTCCTGGTACTGGGAGATACTAGTTACATTCTTGAAATCATCATTCCCCTAATAGTAGGAAGGATTCAAAGTATGACACTGATACTCTGCTTTGGGGAAGGGGTGAATCCTGAAAAAAAAAGAAAGAATATTCAAAGAGAGTTAAAGATAGCCTATAGAATTCATCTTAACTGAGGCTGTCTCAATTCAACATTCATATGCAATGAGGCCATGGGAAGTAGAAGTTATATATTGAACTGAGACTTTAGTGATTTGTTCCAGCAATTGAAAGATTGCTTCCTAAAGAGAAAAATCTCAATCAAACCATAATATAAAATAATGTTGTGTTTATCAGTACCCACTTAAGGGTATCCAAAACTCTCAAACAACTTTAAAAGCAATAATAAATTTGCTGATTGTTTTTCTCTTTATCCTCTTTTTTATTTAAAAAAAAAATTTATATGGGTTAACTCTCTAAGTGGAGAGAGGAGGGATTGAGGGGAAAAAATAAGCAGTTTAATGAGTCTTTTCATTACATAATTTTTTCAAATATAAGGTTTTATTATTATACTCATAGCTAAAAGTTAAATAAATTTCTTAGCACATCTATGAACATAGGAATTGATACACACATTTTAAATTACCAAGACCAATAGGACTTCTGTCCCCATATGTTATCCTCTCATCTGAGAAAATTATGTACAAAGTCATTCAATACTATGTACTAAGAAATGATCAAAAGGGGAGAAAAATATCAGGCACAACTATTTTACCACAATATTAGTTTATAATTGCAAAATAAACCCTAAACACAAATAAATTTCTACTCAATTTTACTTATGCATTTTTAACAGAGGAAGAGGTCTACCATTTATCCTGTAAACTGTCCCCCCAAAAAGCAAAAGAAATCATTTTGATTTGATCATATGGAGAATGTTAATTTGTAATTTAGATTAGAAAAAAAAAGTTCTTAATGGGCTATTAAAAAAGATAACATCAAGCCTTTATGATTAGAATCTGTTAAATTTGGAATAGAAACAACTCATTTAGCATGAACACTTTAATGTTTATAAATGTATTTTCAGAAAATTCAAGGTATAACAGCATTATCTTTGCCCTCAGTCCCATTAAGACATGAAGGTGATACCACCTCCATGACTCCTGTTCCTAATTATAAGTCCTCACAGCTTTTTCCTAGGTTTTCAATGACTCTTAAGTTTCAGCAATGAAAATGGAAATGCAAGGACTTGTTAAACCATGACTGCTTTAAGACCCATGAAGAGAATTAGATTAAGCCATTTCACAACATGGTGGTGGTGTTGATGGAATTTGTTTTATTTAATAACTTAACGGGCCAGCAGCAACAGGTCTGAGACTTGTAGTCATACAAACACAGAGCAGCATGATTATCCAGAAGACTTTAAATTTGCTGTTAAGCTCAGGAAAGCTCTATGATGGCCTCCCTAGTGGGTCTTCTAAAGCATGCATTACTTTTTATGGACGTGATTAATTATCGCATTCAGAAGTATGGTACAAAACTAAAAAAAAAAAGTCACACTGGCTTTAGAACCAAGTAATTGGTAGAAGTTTTTAGGTCACAGACATGATATACTTGAAGCAGATGGATATAAAATATTTATCTTCAGAAGTATGAATTTCCAAAACTCTAGAGTGAATATTTTAATGGATATTCAGCCTCTCATTTGTATTATTAATGTCTATATTATAATTGAAATACAATGGTTTCTTGTTATTAATGTCCATTAAAACCATTCCAGAAACCATTTGGTGCAGTGGATAGGGTACTAGATTTGGACTTTAGCTCAAATACTGTTTAAATGGTAGTTACTAGTTGCATGTCCCTGGGCAAATCATTTAATCTCTATTTGACTTAGTTTTTTTAAAAAATGGGGATCATAGTAGCCCCTACCTCACAGGGTTGTTGTGAGGATAAAAAGAGATAATATCTGTATGATACTTAGCATAGTCCCTGACACATAGCAAATACTTAATAATATGTTTCTTTCTTTTTTGCCATCTGTGGTCCATTTTTAAAAAATCCTTCATGGAAATTTTCCCTTTTTCTTTGAAGACCAGTGTTCAAATGTCTTGCATTATCAATCACAGAAGCATAGAAAATTATCATAATATTTGGACTAAATCTGCAATTTAACTGTTTTTTGGAAATTCTTTATAAGGAAACTCTCAACCCATGAAGATAGCTCCCTGTTCTGAATCTAATAGTCTTAGAGAGTTGACAGGGATACTACATTGAAAGATTAAGTGATTTATTGAGACATCCTGTATGTGTCAAAAATGGAGTTTGAGTTGAAGTCTTCTTGACTTTATGTCTAGGTTTCTATCCACTATGCCATGATTCCTCTAATATTATGGAAACCAAAATATAATTTTATTTAATATAATTTGAAATGGGAAATGGCTCACAAAATTTGACTTCACCTTTGATTCATTTTATATACATGTTGTCTTTATAAAACCATCTTAGAATGATGAATAACTCTAGTCATTGACATTTGTGAACTAATGTGAAGATGATTCTTTTTATATTTAATGAGAATTTATGGTCAAGGAGAAGAACTGGCAAAGAATGATGTTCATTTCCCTTTTCCTGTGCCTTATCAGTTATCGAATTGTCTGGGCAAGGTACTAACACTCTTCCAGAGTAAATGACTCACTAAGACTATCTTGACCAAGGTAACCTTGAGGAAATTTTGGATCTTAAAATATTGACAACATGGGAATGATCCCACTGCTTTAGGCAGCTCTTTAAGCCAATAAGTTGCAGAGAAAGGTTTGACCTGAATTAGTAAAGGGAATTTTTTTAGCCAGGAGTTCATTAAACCAGTGACATTCTAGTCCCAGTACCTGTACCTATCGTATGTAACTGAATCTAACAATGACTTTCACCTTTTTCACATAATTAAGAATTTGACATACTATTTCGCACAACATATTGATTGTTTATTCATTTTAGTAGTCCTTTAAATAATCTTTAAATATTTAAAATAAATTATTTAAATGCTCTTTAAATAACCATGAGATAATATTTCAAACTTATTAAATTCATTTAACTAATCTAAAATTAGGATTCCTTCCTTACTTTCCCCTATTAATAGAACATAACAGTTATATGGGCATTTTGAAGATCCTTTCTAAAATACTTGATTTTTTTTTAAAAACAAAGTAATATATGCCTTCCTATTAATGTGTAAATAGCAGATAAGACACAAGTTATGAAAAAAAGATATCCAGAGAACATGAAACAGTATGAAATATAAAGGGAGTGGAAAGTTGATTTTATTTAAATCCCAATCTAAAGAAAATGATTACAAAGCATGACTATTAATTTATTATCTTGCTTTACGGTTGTCATGGATACAGAAAGAATCTACCAATAGTTTTTCAGTCTTTCAAAGCATTCAGATCATCACAGAATCAGTATTTAGTTCTGGAAATGAACTCAGATGCCATCTGGGCCAACCCACCCATTTCTAGCATGAAAATGTAAAACAGAGAGGTTAAATGGCTTGCCTGAGATCACACAATTAGGAATTGTCTGAAAAGTAATTTGAACCTTCTGACCTCCAAATCAAGTTTGCTATCCTTGATACAACACTTTCTAGAAACATCCTTGCAACCAGCAGTAAACACTGACTGAGCAATTGCTATACATACTATATGCTATACATACACTGGAGCTTAGTACCCGATATATGAGAAACAGACTATAGAAAAACTATATATTTGAAAAAAAAGTCAATGGTATCATACAGCAACATTTATTCAGTGTCAGAGAAACGATACTAACAACTTCCTTAGGAATCTTCTTCTTTAAAAGTTTGACAATAAAACATTGAGGTCATATAGGTGCCACTTTAAAATCCTTGTCTACATTTTTAGTAAAATTTTGGGACATATTGCTTATTTGTGTACAATTGGTGCCTTTTTATGGGGCTGAATCTTTGTCAAAAGGGTTGGTGATATTTACAAACCATTTACTATGTGATGCACTAAAACAGAGTAAGTGCTATAATATTATCAAAAATTCTACACAACGAGTCTACCATCTCTTAGATGTGGTTATCTTTTCAACTGTGTAGTTCACCACCTATATATGCCTTATTAAATGTTACAATTTTTATCTTTTTCCCCCAGTAAATATCAATGGAAAATCTACACAGCATGATGATCATCTTCCTCATAATCTTGTGGCTATGATTAGTGGCTATTAACATCATCTTACATACATTTTAGATAAATATGGCACATATCCTTTACATACATTTCATTCTTTCAGTATGTAATCCAAATTGATGGGGGGGGGGGTGGAGGGAGTAGATGGGGTCAGACCTGAAACTTCCTGATATACATGTCTCCCAATAAATGAATTTTATGCCAAGGGAGGTATATATCTTTTCTACAATTTATACTCTCAGAGAGTGAGATGGGATATATTAAGAGCATGAGTGGTCATATAGCCAGTATGTGTCAGAAGTAAGACTTGAACTCAGGTCCTTCTAATTACAAAGCCAGCTCTCTATCTACAATAATTGTCTCTTCCACATCTCAACTTTCCCCATCACATTTTCCATCAATCCATAAGTAGGAAAATAAATTAAATGGGAAACTAAGTTATCACACTTTGCATATGATGTGATTATATTCTTAGAGAATAGAGCAAAAAAATCTACTTGAAATAATAAACAACTTTAGAAAAGTTGCAGGTTACAAAATAAAGGCATGTGAATCATGGGCATTTCTATATATTACTAGCCAAGTCCAACAACAAGAGAAAGAAAGAGAAATTCCATTTAAAGTGATTGTAGACATGACAAAATATTTGGGAGTCTACCTAACAAAGTAAACCCAGGAACTATATGAACACAATTACAAAACACTTTAAACACAAATGAAGTCAGATTTAAATAATTGGAAAGAAAACATCAGCATGAGTGGGCCAAGCTAATATAATAAAAATGACAATTTTACTCATATTAATATATATATATATATATATATATATATATATATACTATTCAGTGACACACCAATCAAACTACCAAAAATTTTTTCATAGAGCTACAAAAATATTATCAAAATTGATTTGTAAGAACAAAATACCCAGGATATCAAGAGAATTAATGAAAAGAAATGCAAGGCAAGGTAGTCTAACCATACAAGATTATAAACTGTATTATGAAGCAGCAGAAATCAAAATTACTTGGTACTAACTGAGGAATAGAGTAATGGATCCATAGAAAATAATAGATACACAAAACACAGTAGACAATGATTATAGTAATCTACTGTTTGATAAACCCAAAGAATCGAGCTTCTGGAACAAGAACTCATTATTTCATAAAAACTACTGGTAAAACTGTAAAATAGTGTAGCAGAAACTGGACACAGACCACCATCTGATACAATATAACAAAATAAAGTCCAAATGATTACAAGATTTAGATATAAAGACTGATACTATAAACAAATTAAGGGAGTAATAGTTTATCTGGCCGATTTATGGAAAATGAAGGAATTTATGACCAAAAAGGAGGTAGAGATGATTGCTAAATGCAAAATTAATAATTTTGATTACATTTAATCAAAAAGTGTGTGCATAAACAAAGCAATGCAACCAAGATTAGGAGATTGAAATGGTAAAGTAATACTTTGCTGCTTTTTTTCAGTTATTCAAGTGCCTTTGAGCCTTGTCTTTGATTGCATCAAGACTTTGTTGGAATGTGTTGCCCTAAATGGGCCTAAGGGAGTTTGGATAAGTTTCCTGCCTTAATAGGCCTAAAATCATCACATGGAGTCCATGGTGGGAGGATTCTTGCCTTGCGAAAAGGGTGGAACTAAAAGGGTGGAACCAGAAAGAGCAGAGAAAAGAAAAGCTTGAGCACAAACTGGGACCAAACATAACTGAGAGGGAGAATATTTGTTTTGTTGACACTCTGTTCTGTCTGTGTTGATGTTACTTTGTCAGAATGTCTTATTCTGTCTTTTCAAAGAAGACTTTACTACTGATACAGGAGCCCTGAAAGAAGACTTTACTGCTGTTTACCAAAGTCTTGGGAGTTTACTGTCGATTTTGTTTGATTTCTCAGATAGAAGCTTTGTCTGTTGGTTTGTATTACCTTGTCAGAAAGAAAGTGAATTGAGATGAAAATACCAGCAATGTTTGTAAATATTGCTGTACCTCTGTTAATCTTTGTCTTACTTGAAACAGACACTACAAAAGGTTTGGAGTGGAATAGTGCCCATTGGCTGAGACACAGAACTAGAGCAGTAAGGTGCCTACATGTGAATCCAGGTAACAGCTATGAGGGTGGAAGAGGAGCCAAGGGGTTTGGAAATTATCCATGAGTTAAAATGAAAGAAGATTTACTTGGGTACTCAATGCTGACTGGTGATATTGTAACTTACTGTGATCTAGGGATGAATGGTGTTTGTACTTTCAGCTACCTCTTAAGGATAATTGGCTTAAAGATGATTACCCTTCAAAGATGATTGGCTTAAGGATGATTAGAAGTCAGCCTGGAGTCAATCTGAAGAAGACTTTACTTGGGTACTTTATATTGATTGAGGAGATTGTGACTTACTGAATGCTATGTTTTGTTTAAGACTATGTGGCCACCTTAGAAATAAATTATTATGTTATATTGTTGTAAATGTCATGCTTTAGTTTCTTGCTGAATAAATAGTGAGTTCACTATACTTTGTGATTAGATCCTTAAAGTTATTCACAGTAGCTGTCCTCTGGAAAGCTAAGCATGAAGCAGAAAATAGGAAAATAATTTTTTACAACTAGTGTCTCTTATAAAAGCCTCATTTCTAAAATATATAGAAAACTGAGTCAAATTTACAAGATAAGTCATTCTCCAATTGATAGATGGTCAAGGGATATAAGAAAGCAGTTTTCAGAGGAAGAAATTAAAGGTATCTATAGTCATATGAAAGAGTGCTCTAAATCACTATTGATTAGAGAGATGCAGATCAAAACAACTGTGAGGTAGCACATCACACCTAGCAGATAGGCTAACAAGATGGAAAGGAAAATGATAAATGTTGGAGAAGATGTGGGAAAATTGGCACACTAGTTGTGTAATAATTCAACCATTCTGGAGAGCAATTTGGAAGTATGCCCAAAGAGCTATAAAAATGTGCATACCCTTTGACGCAGTAATACCACTTCAAGATCAATATCCCAAGGAGATCATAAAAATGGGGAAGTGACCCAAGTGTACCAAAATGTTTATACCAGCTCTTTTTGTGGTAGTCAAGAACTGGAAACTGAGGGGATGCCCATCAATAGGGGAATGACTGAATAAGTTGTGGTATATAATAAATGATGAACAGATGGACTTCAGAAAAACCTGGAAAGTTATATGAGCTGATGCTAAGTGAAGTAAGCAGAACCAGGAGAATATTATACACAGTAAAAGACACAGTGTGTGATGACTGACTGTGAGAGACTTAGCCTGTCTCAGCAATGGAAGGTCCTAAAACAAATTTAAAGGACTCATGATGGAAAATGCCAACCACATCCAAAGAAAGAATGAAGAACACACCGAATGCAGAGTGAAGCAGACTATTTTTTTTTCTGTTATTGTTGTTGTTTTGTTTTCTATCTTTCTCATGGTTCCTCCCATTTGTTCTAATTCTTTTTTACAACATGACTAATGTGAAAATATTTTTAAAGCAATGAATATGTAAAGGCTATATCAGGTTGTATACCATCTTGGGGAAGGGGGAGGGGAGAAAAGGAGAGAAAATTTAAAATTAGTGGAAGTAAATGTGGAAAATTTAAAATAAATAAATTGACTTAAAAAATAAAATGGGAATATTGGGGGAGTTTTGTGAAAGTTGCAGACAACATGCAAAGGATAACAGATGACACAGAAAAAATTATTAATTTAGAAATGTACTATATATATATGTGTGTGTGCATATATGTGTGTGTTTGTGTGTATGTATATGTATACATATATACATATAAACATATACATAGTGTTATATAATGTCAAATCAAATCTCATAATATAGTCCTAGAAACAACCCATTAAAGAAAATTTTCAGTCTTCTTTCTCTGGTATGAAAGGAAGGCCAAAATATTTACATGGGTTTTTCAGATTGTGAAGGCACCATGCAGAAGGGATAACTGTATATACAAGTATTAAAAGTAACTTCCTTAGAAATTAAAATTTTAATACCTTTAGCTAAAATTTCTTCTGCATACAACTGTTTCAGTTCAAACACTTTGTCCAAGTTCATTTTCTTAAGTGCTGTTATATAGATCATTAATTACTGAAACGTTGAGTTTCACAAATGCTGACTCCATTGTCATAAAATAGATTAAATAATCTATTTGTATGGCAAATAATCTATGTGTACGAATTATCAGCTTTGCTTCATTTATGACTGCTTTTTGGAAGACTTACACAATTTACACTTTTTGATAGATGTTATAGCAAGATTGTAAGTATTAATATTACCAATTTCTTTCAGTAGTATATCAACACATTAGTCTTTGTATGAAATCTCACATTTAGAGTTCTGTTAGTTAATGTATCATAATTTAGCACCATTCTCTTCTCCCTACCTACACTATGACTTTCTTTGCTATTTTGCCACCATCACTCTAGCTTTAGAAAGGTTTGTTTCATATTTTTATTTTTTTAAGAGGTTGCCATGACAAAAACGTTTGTAATCTAGTAGTAACCTACTGGGGATGTCTCTCAATCTTTCAGTTGATTGCTGGTTAGCAGGCCTGGTTTTTCAGTAGTGCCTGATCTGAACTAATAGTTAGGTAGAGTCTACAAACCTTTTCTCCGAATAGCAAACTAGTTAACTAAGTAATTCACTTTAAGAACCCAACATCACAGCCACAAGGAATCAGAGTAGGATTTCTTTTTCTGTAACATTTAATAGGAGTAAGAAAAAGGAATCAAAAGTTTAACTTCAGGGGCGGCTAGGTGGAACAGCGAGTAAAGCAATGGCCCACAGTCAGGAGGACACAAGTTCTGTTCTGGCCTCAGACACTTAACACCCATACACACACACACACATAAAAAAAAAAAAAAAAAACTAGCTGTGTAACTTTGGGCAGTTGCATTGTTGCAACTCAACAGAGGAACTGATATGAAAAAGCTATAATCATCTAGTGGGTATTTCATTAGAATAAAACATGGGAAACATCTTGAGATAAGAGGATAAGAGAAGTTTAAGAATATAAGTCGTGGAATAAATACTGAAATCTTGTTTGATAAAGCCACAATTTTTAGAAGGTTATTTCTGAATAAAATAGAATAGTAACTATTGACCATATCTCCACATTTCTTTTAATTCATCACTAGTAAACTTTATGCAGTATTATACTGATTTTCTACTTAATAAATACCACTACTTACTCTACTCCTGCCAAGTCAACTTAAATATCACTGAGATAATAACATTTACAAATTTAAGGCAAATGGAATTTTCACCAACAATAAACAAACACTAAGAATACCCTAGTTCTGACTTAGTATATGACCAAGAAATAAATCCTCATCAAGTTTGAATAACTGTTTTAGAACTCTAAGCATTTATGCAGAATGGGGTGGGGTCAGGATTAGGGGAAATAATCCTTAGCTTGGAAAGTGAAACTTTCTATTTCAAAGTCTTAATTCTCTAGCACTTAGGGTAATTTTCTCAACTTTTTTGCTGTCTTTGAATTACCCTTACACATAGAAGATCACTCATGTGGTATGATTTTAACAGTGCTGGAAATTCTCCTCTCTCCTCTCTCTAATGCTATTATTAGGCAGTCCAAGGATGAATTTCTATCAGAAACATATTCCATTAGTTTAAGTATCGATTTACCTCTTGTAAAATATAAACAGACCTTGGAGAGATAATTTATGGTCACTAACATCTGTTTGAGGTAGGTTGTGACCTCCTGCTCCCTCATTAGAGGAGGGAACAAGATAGAAAAGGCCACAAAAGGAGATGTTGGGTACACATACTTGAACTTGAACTTTATGTGTAAGTTGAGTTCTGTTCACCTGGGAGTAGGGAAGCATTCTTCCAA
Source organism: Petaurus breviceps papuanus (assembly GCF_028583685.1). Taxonomy (NCBI): domain Eukaryota; kingdom Metazoa; phylum Chordata; class Mammalia; order Diprotodontia; family Petauridae; genus Petaurus; species Petaurus breviceps. The sequence continues at coordinate 5,680,905 of NW_027187283.1, read as the reverse complement.
GCATAATGCTTTTCTATACTGTTGTTTTGAGAGTGAGTTTTGGGGATACATAAGTTTTCGGTGCTTCAAAGATGGTATGATATGGGGAGAAGTGTGTTGACTGCTCTTCTGGTCTGAGCTCTTTTCTTTATCAGAACCAGACCCCGCTCCCTTGCAGTCACAAGTATTATTGCTCTTCTTGGCCCTTGAACTGCAGCCAGGACTCTTATTCCCTTCTGACCCATCACAAATTGTCTTCTTCCACCTCACACTGGGACCCAGAATTGTATATGGTCAATAGAGTTACCAGCCAACACCAGGTACAGCCAATGTCAGCAATAGGTCCTATGAAATCTCTTTATGACCAGTTGTTTGATATCTTAATGAAGGTCAGACAACTGGTATAAGAGCTCCCAACATTGCTGCTGAACTGATTGCTGGTGCTTCTGTCTCCAAGCCAGTGCCTATCCTACTTTCACAGACTTTTCCTATAGTCTGTCTCACCCTGATCTTTTGTTGGCTTTGACATTCCAAAATTTGACTTAAGGCATTATTTTGTACTTATTTGGAGGGGAATATTGAAGGCATTCATCTGGTTGCTTCCTCTAATCCACCATCTTTGCAACAACTCATAGTAAATATATACATCCTTTCATATAATCCTGTATGGAAGACCCTCTACAGTAATCATGGACATAACCATGTTGTGTCACTGGAAACATTTTTAAAATCTCTTTTACTGTGGAAAATTAACTGGAGTCACTGAAAATACAGTGTAGTTTCACATAAGCAATAAAGCCTATCTTCTTACTCTTACTCAATTCTGGTCTCTACTGTACATCTAAGAAATCTGTTAAATATACCTTCATAGGCAAATATATATATATATATATATATATATATATATATATATATATATATATGTTGGCAATTGGAAATATTTTGAAAAATAAGAACCACTATTCAAAAACCACAATTTTGTATATTCCACATTAATGGTTGTTTGATTTGTATTCATGTACTAAAAATGTGTAGTTAGTATAATACCAAACTTGAAGTTAAAAAACCTGAGTTCCATTCTTTCCTTATACACTTATTTATATCTGGATTATCCTATGCAAGTCACTTAGCCATTCTATGCTTCAGTTTCCTTATCTATAGATGTAATAGTATCTACTGACTCAGTGTTACTGGAAGAATAACATGAAATAACCTCAGTAATGTAATTTTCAAATTCTAAAATATTATGTAATTATGTAATTTAACATAATTAAAAATGCTATTAATATTATCATCATCATTACCATTACCATGATTTTCTTCATCACTCAATACCATTAGTGTAGAAGATATCATTTAGGACATTCATGATTGGAAAAGGAAACAATTTGGTTTAATAATAAAAAAAATAAGCAGCCTGAGGACTATGCTAATATTCCCATTACATTAAAACATTAAATGACTCAGAAGAAAATCCATAGCACATTAAATGTTTTGTGGAAAATTTGTGTTACATCACAGAACAGAACTTTAATGTTTAAGAACAATTAATCAATCACAAAATGTACACATATAAAATTAATATATTGATAAATATTTAAAAGTTCTATAATACATTGCAAATAATTCATTTTTGCATCTTATTTCTGGAAGTAATACAACTGCTGAGGTAATATTTGCTAAGTTTGAACATTTGAAGATCTGAAAAGAAAGCTAAAAAAAAATAAAATGAATCTCCTTTATGTTGGGTCACACTATTAACTAGATCAACAATGAAATATGGAAAGTAGAATGAAGCATATTAGGGGAGGTAGATGACATGAAGAAACCACAATACCATGAAGGAATTATTTTAGCAAGATTGTTAATCCATCCAACATAGAAAATTAGCATTGTGGAATACCTTGAGCTACAAAGTAACATCAGAGTTCAGAACATGGAGTTAGAAGAATTATGATCCCATTCTGCCTTAGATACCCATTAGCTCTGAGACCACAAGCAACTCATCTAATCTCTTAGTCTCAGTTTCTTTATTTGTAAAATAGTCTAAGAATGCTTTACTCCAAACGGTTGTATTGATGAAAACCTTTTATAAAATATAATGTGTGTGGTCTGCAAAAAAGACCAATGATATAACAGGGTGATGTTGTGACTTGTGGGTGAATTAGATTTTAGTCAGGTAAATGTACACAGTCATCAGCCTCACTGTCTCTTCCAGAGTCATAGAAAACCACTGCAAGACAATAGTTAAGATGAATAGTGATGGCCTGGGATGCAGTATAAGAATTTAGTGTCTTTGATGTCTGATCAAATATTAAAAGCTCCATAGTGCCTGCTTCAGCCACATTTGTGCTGTTGAAAAAATTGTTCTCATCTGCCTATTCCACCAGGGGAGATCTTCATATGCCTGATGTAAACACCTCACTAAGTCACTGATGGTTTTGAGGCCCATTGGTTACCCTCAACCTGGTTTAACTGTCTTTTAAGATGGTTTTACTGGCTTGCGTCCTCCACACATGCTACATAGAGCTTCTGGAACTACAAGTGAGGGTTGAGTGCTGAGTAGACACCAAAGCAACCTTAAAAAGATTTAGGTAAGCCCTCACACCAGAGATTTTAGTCCTTCTTGAACACCCCACATGTCCTAGGCAAAATATATACAAACATGTAAGAATACTTTAGAGTTTGATACATTTCAACACATCCAATATGATTAATGAATTGGCTTTTGTTGTATGGTGAATTAGATAGTACAAATATTTTCCTCACTTTATGAATGAAGACACTGACACTCAGAAAGATTAAATAACTTATAGGGTCATAAATTTAGAACTGGAAATAAACCGTCTAGGCATTAAATCAATTCCTCTCATGTTATAGGTCAGAAAACCATGGCACAAATTTGAGGTTTGGATCAAGGTCTTTCTGAAACCAAAACCAGCACCCTACGCATTGTACTTCACTGTGCCCCTGAGCACAATTATACAATGCAATATGTTTACATAAATGTAAACTAAGGTATAATATTATTACTATAGAAAAATATCATGACAAACCATGTGAGGTCCATGGCAGGTAAACAGCATTTGTTCAGTGTGTCAAATTTGTTATAGCATGAATTATCCTGTTCTAGAAATTTTCATAATGTTTTATAACTAAACTCAGTATCAACTCAAAAGCATAGCATGTCAAAATCAAATATCAAAGCAGATTATTATAAGTCATTAACTGAAGTTCTTCCTACCTCTGCTTTGGAAAAGGAGGGTAGGAAGGCAACTTCGATACTGAAAAGATCTGAAGAACTGTGGAAAACAAAATTCAACAACACTATTCCAAAAAGGTAATTTTTCTGTTTAAATGATGACCTGCTATTAATCTGCACAAATAGTTCTTATGAATGATGTAACTTTTTGCTATTTTGAACTTAGACTCCAATACTGAAGCACAAACTGGAGATTTTTCAAGGAAAAGGTCAGAACTTTCCATCTTTATGCTAATTTGTAAGTAACGTGATAAAGGGATAACTGATGAATAAATTTCAAACAAATAGATAAACATGCTTTTCTTATTATATGAAATATTCAACTGTTATTATAATAAGGTATATTTTAATGAAAAGAGAAAAATATGTTGCTGCTGAATGTTGCACAGTTGAAATAATTTCTAACACTCAAGTAAAATTGGAGTTTTACAGAATAAATGCCTTGAAATTAATTTTCAAGTCTTTAAAATTCATAGGAAATAAATGAATTTGTATATCAGGAATTTTTATATTTAATAGACAAGAATTTTAACTACATATTTAATTTTAAAAGTGCCTAATAAAATGAATATTAAACAAAAAATGTAGTACATGCATAAATATGCTTAAAGTAGAATATGATTGCAAAATTCTTTATGAAAGAAAATTTTTTATTTATATGCATCATTAAATGCATATTAACATGTATCAATTGAGACATAGTATACTATATTTGTGATATTTCCACATATTTCATGAACTATGTTGAGACAATTATGAAGGCAAGGGAATAGGGAAGTAGGGGCTTTAATAAGCAAAACAAAAAAAAAGATTTATGTTTTAAACATCATTTCAGTGAAAATATTCCATGATGGTTTATAATATTTAAATAGATTCACAATATGAAATAAAACAGTACCATAACTGAGCCAAATTCTCTGTTTCTCACTCTTTAATCCTTTACATTAGATTTGCCTGTCCAAAAAAGAGCAAATAGGCATTTGACACCTAAGTCAGACCTTTGGAAGAGAACACTTAATTGTCCTTAATGAGTTCCACTCAGTAATACACTTGCTAAGGCATTATAGGTATTGCTTAAAAACAATGGAACAGCTTCTACATGATTTTATAAGGCCAAAATTCCTGATTTTTATTTTTAAGAGACAAAAAGAGTCTATAAACTAGACACTACTGAGATTACTTCAATTCCTGGGAAAATTCTAGAATGAATCATTAAAGAAATGTTTGGAGAATATCTGAGAATAGTGGTGAAAATGTGCTAGCATGACTTCCTCTCCTCTCCCTCAAAAAACCTTCATGCTATAAAATTAATTTCTTTTTTTATTATGTTACTAAGCTGGTATATCAAAGAACGGTTACCAATATATTTTACATATACAATTGAAGTGATGTTAAGCAGATGCTAATATAATTATATTTGATTGAATTTGATGAAACTTGAGCTCCTTATATTGGTGGATTAAATGAGTGGTAGTTGATGCTTCCACAAAACTGCTCTTTATTATTACTGAAATGACCTAATGCAAAGATTGGATTTTGAATCCCATTACAACCTCTAATTATGGTGACCCTAAAGATTGAGAATCTTAAGGTGAATAGTACTGTTCAACAGAAACAGTGCCTCTTAACATGGGTCCATTACATTACAGTAAAACAAGAGAAGAAAATAGAAGGAGGAAGAGGTAAAAGAGGGGGAAGAGAAGGAAGTTAAAGAGAAAGAAAGAGAAGAAATTCCTTCATTATTTTTGCATCTTCGAATCATTCACATCAAAGTTTTCAAAATAGAGGAGGCAGTCCCTTCCCTCTGCTGATTATCTCTAATTCATTCTGTATATATCTTGAACTATTGCATTGTAGAACTGTGGAACACAAAATTCAACAACACTGTTCCAAAAAGCTAATTTTTCTGTTTGAATGATGACCTGTTATTAATCTGCACAAATAGTTCTTATGAATAATGTAACTTTCTGCTTTTTCAACCTTAGACTCCAATGCTGAACCACCAACTGGAAATTTTTCAAGAAATTATTTTCATTTTGTTTCCTTCATTAGACTGTGAGCTCTCTGAGAGCAGGGACTGTATTTCATTTGTTTGATTTTCTTTTCTTTATAGCTCCAGTTCTTAGCACAGTGTCTGGCACATTATAGGCTCAGTGACTGACTTTTTTGTGTTATGCAGTCAAGAAGGGAGCTATTAAGAGGGGGAAAACAAAAAATAAACATTTGAGGGATGGCAAAAGGATTTATATGGATAAAAAGGAAAGCATAAAAATGAGAATGAGAGGGAAGAGGGAAAGTTGGGATTGTGTTTAATACAACGCATGCAGTTTATCTACTAAAATGTAAATATGCTGTTTCATAATGTAAAATGTCAATATAATTTGAAAATAAAGCTTTAAAATTAGTTACAAATCTGGACATTGAATAATTCAAAAGGTGGAAATTATCCCAGATTCATTGAAAGAACTAAGAGCATTACACAAGAGAAATAGAAATGTTTGAGTGTTTCTTGGAGTAAGCTAGTTGAGCATGTTCTATAATGGGCTCTTAAGGGCCCAAAGATTTCACATAAAAGACTTGGTAAAGGGAAATGTGTTAAAGAAAATTATGTCTCAAAAGGCTTTTAAGATTTCTTTTTAAATCCTATATTTTGCCTGATTTTCAGGATGCATTAAAAAAAAGATATGGCATTCTACATGAATTCACATGGGTTTAAGAGGCTACAGCTCCCCATGCTATCTTATTAAGAAGGAAAAGATCAATAAAGAAAATTATTCATACCTACACATACACACAACTACAGTTTAATATTTTAAATAGTCAGGGCTAGCCATCCTTTGTTGGTATGTATGACTATGTTCTGACTATTTGAAAGCAATTAAAAATTCCTGCAGCATTCTCCACTACATCTACTCATGTTTAAAACCAGGAAATTTTGATGTATTACTTCTGCCTTTGATTCAATGGAAAGAAGAACTCACTTCCAACCTAGGCATTAGTCAATGATTCAGAATTAAAACCTGAAGTCATTGTATTTATTCTATAACACTCCAAGAATCTCTGATTTTTTCCACATGATTTCCTTTCACTGATGCAAATTACGATGATTCTTGTCTTACTGGATGGTTTAATGAAGTGATACAGGCCTAAAAATAATTAAAATTATTGGTTAGTGTTCAGCATTTTGATGGTGATCTTTTTTTAGATAGGTCAATCTGCAAATGACATCCACTTAATATATCTAATGTAAATATTTCCTAGAATCCCTCAATATCTATCAAATATATCAAAACCCCAAAGTCCCTTCCACCTTAGAATGAGATATGTGAGACTTAATATTTTTAGGTGTTTGGTAGAGATGTAGACAGGAAAATGTTTGCATAACTCCAAATAATTTCAAAAGTCATTCTGTTAAAAATTAAAATATATCTTTACTTAAGTAAATTTGTGTCAACAAAGCCCGTAATACCAAGGGCTCATTTTATTTTATGGGAGTTTTATGCTTTGTTTAACTAAAGTTTCCACATCCAGAAACCTGAGGAAATCACTGCAATGTATATTGTAGTAGACTTGCAATATCTTCTAAGTGCAAATGTTCTAGTAATAATATATCTAAAATAAATAATTTAGAAAGAAAATAAAATCAATATACATTGTTTAGTCACAAATATCTATTATAGTTAGCCAGAATTTCATAAAGTCATAAATATTATTTCTTAATGTCACATTCCTGAAATGGAGACATTTCTCATGTTAGAGTCCTCCATACTCGACTGCATGAATTCTGGTGAGAGAAAGTCCAGTCTGCTGTGTTGTTTTCACAGAGTGTTAAAATTTTATCTTTTTCTGACCTCTCTAACCACCACCACCCAGTTAATATAGTAAGATTATAAGTAACTAGTACAAAGTAATAATAGTAGGAAGACAGGACATAGAAGTCATTTACTCACTATTACATAAATTAAGCGACCATAACAGTTACTTACAAATCATCTCATTAATAATAAGAGCATAGGAACCACTTGAAATTACTTCATAAATTAAGTAAGGCCACATTCTGAGACTTTGTGCTAAATTAGGGGAAGTCTAATTTAGGCCCAGATTGGGCCTAATGTAATGATGCTTCCCTCCCACTAACTGCCCTCCATGAGTAATCTACAGATAAGCTCCAGACTCATACAGTAAAATCAGCAAGATATTACTGAATTGAACCATCATTTAATAGTTGGTAACTTTGTTGATAACTTTGAGAAGGTGTTGATAACTTTGAGAAGATGTTGATGTGTTAATTAACTAAGACAAAGTCGGCACGGATAAGAGTCAGTCCATTGTTCACTACTAAACTCCTGGGTATATGCTGTTCAAGAGCTCACAAGTCCTAAGCTTGATCAGACAAGTGAGTTTTTGTGCACCTCTACTTCCTTATTCTCTTCCCCATACTGCCTGCCTCTCTCCTTCACCCCATTCCCCATCTCCACACCACCGACCTTTGTACTTTCTTTATCATTTGCCTATGTTCTCCCTGTGCTATATTAAAGTGTGATTAAAACATTATTCCCTTTTTGCTGCCAACTTTTTAAAAATCTTTTCTTTTCTGGTGGTGAGTATCCAAAGAACCAAGAATGCTTGCTCTAACCGAACAGGACTTTCCTTGTGGTCTACCCTTTCTTAACTACTACTCATCTTAGCTCATAACCCAGAACAGAGTCTAATTTTGCCCATATTGTGAAGAAGCATAGCACTATGTCATTCATTGTTAGAAATCAAGGTTGGCATATGAGCCGTATGCCTCCTTTGGGGAATGACTTTTCACATTATTGAGTCACAATAAGTTAACTAATATTTGCATAAATCAATAAATATTTCTCAAGAAGTTCTTTGTCCTTTGATGTTCTCTGCATTGTCCACAATTTGAACTTTCTTACCATTCATTCAAAGTGTCCATTTTTCTCCCTGTGGCTGGTGAGCAAGATCCTGAATTAATTTCCTGATTTGACTCCAGAATTATAGTTGACTGCAGAGATCCAGATCTACCATTGTCATGACAGGTTCAGAATTGCTGCTTAGTTTGTAGCTTTCCAGTATATGCTACGACATTAATTTATGGCATTTGTCTCCTCTTCCCAAATGCATGAAAATGCATGTAGTCAAGTAAAGTGGAAGGATGATATTCATATTGTATCACCTAGCATGAGAATAATCAGTTGATATGAAGGGTACCCATATAGAGTACATATTTTTTTTTAATTAGGTGCAATGAAAATCTTTGTTCCAACTCTGAAATACTTCACATGACTTTACACCTGGATTAGATTTTTCCAAAGGTACCACTCTCCCTTATTCTAGAGCACAGGTATTATTAATCTTTATATATATATATATATGATGTAATCATTTGGCAGTCTAGTGAATCCTATGGATTCTTTCTAACAATAATGTGGTTTTTTTTAAATTGATAAAATAAAATGTAAATAATTAGAAAGGAAAAATTCAATTATATTGAAATATACTTATTTATCTATAGCTAGATGGAGGGATAGACAGAAAGAGATAGATAGATAAATAGATAGATAGATAGATAGATAGATAGATAGATAGATAGATAGATAGATAGGTGTAACTCTAAGAATTCTCAGTCTAGGGACTTCCAAAACCTTAATGTATTTTTCTCTTAGTTCCTACATAAGATTACTGAAATCACTTCATTAGTGAAATCAATGTTTTCTTTTTATGTATTTGTGTACTCAGAGCCATCCAGCAATTTGCCCAGATAGCCTTGAGGGACAGAAAATGCTGTTCTCTCAGATTGATGAGGGTTATACTTAAGGGTCTTTACTCCAGGTATAAAAACAGTAATATTTCCAGAATTTTCAACTAAGCCTCATTACTAAAAAAAAAAAAAATACCAGGGGCATATAGTTCAACCAGTGAAAGGCCTAGTCATCACAGAATCTTTAATGAGGGAGTCTGAGGTAATTCTTTTACATTCTAAACATTATGCTAAATCAATACTGAATTATCTTGCCAAATCCTTTTCACCTTCTGTTTCTTTGAATGAATGAAAAACCGTGTGAGGACTAGTCTGGGAGCTTTCCTTTTCTCAAAATAGATTGCAATTTTTCAAGATGAAACTATCTGAAATTAAACTAACAGTTTAACTAGGCCACCTGATTTTTTATTATATTTTTAAAGACCAAGTATATGTAGGACATTCTGCTACTTAATTCTGGTACAAAGAAGAATAAAAGTGATTAAAATACATAATCTTTTTGATACAGAGAACTTATTGCTAGAGATATAATTTAAGGAGACCAATGATGAAAAGAAAAGTTAGATAGATAAATAGAGAGATAGAAATAGACATAAGATTTATAAATAGATATAGATATGTATGTGTGAGTATAATTGGACTAGCACTTTAATAGTGGTAAAGAAGATGAAACAAAGCACATTTTTATCAACTAGGAAATGAGTGAAAGTTATGACACATGAATATAATGGAATATTATGGTGCTTAATATTATAAAGTGAATGTGTTGAATATGGAGAAGATACATTAACAGATTCTTGGGGATATAAAAAGGCTGTAAACAGATGACTACTACAATATAAATGAAAATATAAATAAATAAATAAATGAATAAATAAATGAATGAATGAATAAATGAATAAAATGAAAACAGCCATATACAAATCTAACTTGAAGGCTGTGAAATTGTAATGAGCAATCAATGACCCCTTCATCACATCTAAGCAAACATAAGGAAAAATATGGAACATTGCATATAGTGTCAGATTTGGATTATATATTGGTTAGTCTTCTCAAACTTTTCTCTCACTCATGCTATTTAGTTAAATTCTTAGTTATGAGAGGGAGAGGAAGGAATATATTAATAAATATATGCGATATAAAAGTTAAAAGATATATAAGAACAAGTTACCTGAACATAAAGAGATTTTAATTTCCTTTGGGGTGCTGACACATTATTTGATTAGGCCAAGAGTAAGTAAGAATACTGACTAGGTGAAATTTTTAGAAAGTGATGCTAACTCCCTATTTATACATTTGGTAATAGTTCATTACCAAAAAGCAATTCAAAAAGTAATTAAGGTGGAAGCAGGACATTCATACAGGATCACCTTGCCTGAGAGTCATCAGATGGTATGTAGTTAAGAAGAGTACCCGTATGGGAAGTCAGGGCAAAAAGATGAGAGAAACAAGATTATTGCAGTAAAAACAATAATAATGATGAAGAAAAGGACTATGATGTTTACGATGATTTGCTTAAACTTTATTGTAACTGACCTCCATTGTAAAAGATGAGAACAACATAAAGGTAAAATAGGGGGAAATAAAACAAAATGGAAGAAGGATTTAAGAAGGATATTTTAAATTATATTATTGTTACACATATTTATCTTTTATATTTTATTTTTATTATTATTATATTATATTTTACAAATATATATCTTTGAACTACATGAAATGTAAGGCTTTCAAAATATAGAGACGTAGGCAAAATAAATAAAGATCCTGATAGGAATAGGTTAAGGGACATGGCACCCCTGGTTAGAGAAGGGCCTAGCACCAGTAGCCAATTTAGTTTCAATGGGGAAAAATGAAGCTTTCTCAAGTCATTGTTGTTTGAACTTTGTTTCAAAGATTATCAATGACACCATGGGGAGATATTTTGACTTGTACTTGACTTGGATTTAAGTGAAGCAGAGATGCACAAACATCTCAGTCTTACCCTTTCTTTCAGAGTCATCAAAGTCCAGTAATAGGACAACTGTCATTGGCCCGGGGTACAGTAGATTACTTTGTGTCTTTGATATCTGGCCAAGTTCTAAACCATGCATAGTGCCTGCTTCTACTACCCACATGATCATTGGAACAAATTGTTCTCATCTGCCCATTAAACCTGAGAAAATCTCATAAGTTTGAGGTAGACACCCCCTTAACTCATTGGTACAATACTTGCAAATTACTCTCATACTGATTTAGCCCATCTCCTGAGACAATTTTACTGGGTTGTGATCACTACACATACTATACATTCTTGGAACTACAGGTGAGAGCTGGGTGAATATTTACACCAACGATGGAAGAACAGCCTGAAAAAGAGTTTGGCAAACCCTCACACCAGAGTTTCTAGGCCTCTCTGAACACCCTGTACATCTCTTGAGTTCTTAAACAGCAGAGGCAAGTTTATTTTATCCTAACATAGTAAGGATATGCAACAAGAATACAAGGGGTACTTAACATTTTTTTTAAAGCAATAGGGGTTAAGTAACTTGCTCAAGGTTACACAGCCAGTTATTTCTGGGTGTGGTGCTGAATATCTGAGCCCTGATTTGATCCAGGTCGTCCCGACACTGGAGCCGGTGCTCGCTAAGCCACCTGGCCGCCCCTGTTACTTAACATTTCTTAATGTGATTTCCTTTATCTCTCCATCGAAACAGATCTCCTCAGCAGCATGGAGTATATTTACTCAAGTGATCTTTAGAAATCTCCAGTCAAAGGGGACCTATTCCACATGGGTAGTATTTTTATGCCATTAGGTCACCAGAAAACTGACTCCAGGGAGGTGTTAATCAAGTCACAGAGACACTTCTATTGTCTTTTGATGGAAAAGTACCCCTTATTGTAGGGAAATAGGTCAACCCTGGTTTCATTACATACTTAGTGTCCTGTCTAGCACTCTAAATGTCATGCTAATGCTTTGAGATTTTCTACAGAATATGAATTTATATCTTATTTTTATTCAGTTAAGATAATTAGTCATGTTACCAATGTAACAAATAATTCTTATAGCATTAAAAATAAAAGAAGAATAGAAGAATTGAAGCTTATGTTGAGTTGATTTCTATCTGAGGTCCCTTTAAGAAAGTTGAGAAAGAATGGTGATGATGATGATGACAATGACACTAATAACAGTAATTATGAATCATTTCCCCTATATCTATATGTTGTATTATATTGAGAAACACAATGTATAAAAATATTACAGTATTTCTTTAGCCAAGGGTTTAGTAACATTTTGTTATATGCTATTTGAAATAATTTTATTGATAAGTAAAATGTTTTAGTGGATTTAAAAGATAAAAATTATGTTTTAAACTTCTAGTCTGGAATTCAGTTCACGAGATTAGAGATTTAGAACTAGAAAGGCCTTCAGAAACCATCTACTTCAACTATCATTTTATAATTGAATAAGTTTAGGCTTACAGAAGCTAAGTGATTTACCCATGGTCACAAAAGTATTAATAAGTAGGTGGAATTTAAATATAGGTTCACTGATTCCCAAGGCCATAATATCTCCACCATATCACATTTCCTCCTACATGAATCCAAATTCCCTAAGGACAGGAGCATGGTTCATTTCTGTCTTTAATGATTCAAGTGTTATGTACATGGTAGGCATTTCATAAGTTCTATCTGGGTTGAATAATAGACATTTAATAAATCTGTCAATTGAAGTTTATGAAGATGCTTGTATATTGTACAAGCTATTGCACTTGCTTCTTTTATTCAAATAAAGCTTAAATTATGCTTATATAAATAATGTTAAACTTCCCCATTCAGATATGGTTAAATTTTGCTTATTAATAGAAACACTTAATATGTATAATTGATTACCTTATGCTTACTAACTTCACTGACAATTCTAGCTTCTTTATTCATTTCTGACTTAATCCCTAAATTACCTTGTCATTGTCTTATTAGCCAGTTACTAATCCCCTGCATAACATAAATGTATAAGTAAAAGGAACTGAATTCTCCCTTCACATATAACCATGATTCCTATTAGAGAAATTATATAGACAATATTTTATTGAATGAAAACATAGAAAAAGTCCTTCCAAATAGAATCCACTAAAACATTTTATTTATTAATAAAATTATTTCAAATAACATACAACAAAAGGTTACTAAACCCTTGGCTAAAGTAAAACTGAAATACTTTATACATTGTGTTTTTCAATATAATGTAACAGAGGTAGAGGAAACAATGATTCATTTAAATATCTCTAAGCATTTTGCTGCTCATTCTTTATATTGATTAATAAGGAACAACCTTTAACTGAATCCAGGGAATAGATTAAAATATTTCTCTCAGATTTTTCCATTCATTGTTATTTTACTTTGCAATCATCCAATAGTGATTACTGTCACTTCTTTTCATTGTGTGATCACTTAGAAACCTTTTTTCAGCCATATAAATAATTTTTTGTTGATTTTTATGGCTTATTTCATGGTTCAAAATAGATTTTTTTCATAATTTTAGGTTGATAAGATAATAGTAGTCACTTGCTTTCATTGTACTTTTTCTACCTTGTCGCTCATTATTCTTATAGTGCATTCTGACACCTGATAAATGCAAAACAACTTCCACAGCACTTAGCCATGTAAATAACAGTGCTAAAAGCATTATTAGCATTTTTGAAAACCAGAACCCCATTCAGTTACAACTCCAGGAGGAAAACAACATCAACCCCATCATCAGTATTCAGCCGTTCCTAAGTGACAACTTATAAAAAAATCCATTTGATTCTGGAAACTAATTTGCATGCAAAAGCAATTTTTATGTATAATAGAAGTAGTCAAGAGGCAAGCACTGCAAAGGAAAAAAATAAATTTATTTTCAAAAAGCATTAGAGAAACAACTTTTTTACATATAATTTGAAAAAGTTGGGTTTTGGTTCATGTGATTCATGTAACCAGTTGCCTAGGTGCCATTCAATTCAATAACACTTAGAATTTTTCTCCCCACTGCATTTTCTTGACTTGTCTTGAATGTTTGTGAATGTCACCAGTAGCTTACCATGATCATCATTATTCATTATATCATCTCCTCTGCAAATTAAACTTATCATTTTATTTTGTGATCTTCCCAGAAGGAAGGCACAGTCTGCAATTTGAAATCAAGCAACAACACATAAGAGATAGTTTAGAGACTATACATTGAATAAAGATCCCCATTTAAAATTATGTTGGACACAAGATGAAAAAAAAAACAATGATAACATTCTTTCAATTCTTGGCTGACTCAGATGATGAGATAAGATAAGAGAGAAAGCCAAACTTCTGAAATATTTTACTTCTGCCTTCTCTGTCAAAGAAAATAATCAAATGGATATCTGTAAAGAGCTTAGCACAACGCTTAACACATGATAAGAACTATCTATTCAAATGTAGCTATAGTATAGATAGATATAATAGGTCCTATTATATATGCATGTGCATAATATGTGTACATATATGTTCATTATTATTGTTGTTTCAGTTCTTATTATCTTTATATTATAGAGGGTATAGTAAAATAGTATTAAGGAATGGGGATCAAGGATGAAGGAAGAAATGTTAAAAAGAAAGACAGCTAACTTGTAGCTCCTCTCATGAATTTAAGTTGTCTGGTCTGGATAAAACACATATTCAGTTCTAAAATGAATCTGTAGTTATTATTGCTAAACCACAGACAGTGATTTTGAAAACTCGTTGAGAAGTGGGTTGACAGTTGGAGAACAAAATACATTGTTAAAGATGAACAAACTTTATCCCAGTTTGCTGAAAGAGAAAAATGTTGAATTCTTTAAACTGTTGAGCATGACATGCATTCATGGGAATGTGTTTAGAACAAGTTATCAGAGGTACAACTTTCTTACTCTTAGGGAAATGATACTGAGATTTGGAATCAGAGGGCCTAAATTTGAATAAAATCTGCCCCTTGCAAATTGTATTGCCTTGCACAAGTTATTTAACCTTTCTTCTCAACATAACTTTTTCATCTATAAAATATTGGTCTGACTATTTAGATAATTTCTAATTTCCCTTTGATATCTCAATTATCCTATCATATTAAGTCATGCCCAAGAAACTTAATTTCCTTTTGCAACCAAATTAGTAGACTGGATTGAATCATAGAGATAGTGTAATTGAACTTTAAGAAGGCATTTGACAAAAGTAGTTTATAATATGCTTGTAGATAGAATGAAGTTTTTACCACTACATTATTGTCTACTTATGTATTTACTTCTATTAAAATGTCCCAGGTATTGCCCCTTAAAGTGTCCTATTTGAAATTTCTATTGGTGACTTGGAGGAAGGTACAGATGTTGTAAATAAATTTTGGGATGACAAGTGGTTTAAGTAACTATTAAGATGGCAAATTTAAAATAAAGATAAAAATATATTGACTTGTTACAATTATGTGTCAAATATAATAAAACAAAATTTTTTTGAAATAAATATAAAACCACATGGATTAAAAGATGAATATAATATGTATGTGATAGAATCGCAAACACTCCCTCAGAATGATGGAGACATTTTAAAGAAAATTTCAAATCTAAAATGAAAGCTAGAATATTTATTATAGGGAAACACTCTAAAGTTTCCCAATAAACATAGGAAAAAAGGAAAGAATTACCTTTACACGACTATTATTTCACATTGCTCTAAAACTCTAGCAACTAAAAAGATAAGTACATGAATTTAAAATCAAAACAGTAGGGAAAGAGGAGTAAATATGATCCTACTTTTGTTGTTGTTTATTGCATGATTGCTAAGTTATAAAATACTAATGGATAAGAAAAAAAATGAATTTTCACAAAAGTGTCACCAAAGTTGCATACTGTAAGAGAAAGCCACAAAAATCAATAACCTTTCTATGAAGTAATAAATTTTAGGAGTCAGTTGTGAAAAGGGAAGTCCCCTCAAAACAACTGCAAAATGCAAAAATATCTGTGAGTCCATTTACTTAACTATACTAAATGCCTTAAGATATATAATAACAAAACTCTTCTCAAAGAAATTTGAAAAAAATCAAATATCTGGATGAATATTCAATGTTCATACATGAATAATTGCAATACAATAAAACTAAATGCTACAAAAATTAATTTATAAATTCAGCTTTACCAATCCAGCTTCCAGAAGCATGTAGATCAATGCAAAGGAAAAATAAACCATTTTGGAGGAATCAAAATATAAAATATCAAGGGAAATAATGAAGAAAAAAGAAATGAAAGAGAAATAGCACTTCTACGCAAACTATATCATAAGGTATGAATCATTAAAAACAACAACCCTTTGTTATTGGTTGAAAATTTAAAAAAATTAAAATCAATCTTACAGACAAGTGAAGTAACAACAAAATGAATTAGACTGAATATATGAATGTTTAAAAAAACAGTAAAAATAATGAGGCAAAAACTCCCTTTTTGACCAGAATTGCTGAGCAACCTTGAAATTACTTGGGAGGAGACCAGTTTAAAATGAATACCATATTCCACAATCTATATATAATGCATGCAAAATCAATATATAATATGAATATTAAAATCTTCATCATTAAAAATAGAATAGAAGCAGATAATATATATTTTGTGATTTAAAAAATATATAATTATTTTTTTCTACTAGGACAAATTGTGTTTCTCTAAATATTTTGTTACATATGAAGCCTTTCTTTTGTTTTTGACTTTCTTATATAATGCTAGAAGTAGAATCCATGTCAAACAATATGAGAGTTTAGTGAGAAATAATTTCCAAATAATTTTCCAATAATACACCCACCATAGATAATATATTAACCATGTATTCATGTCTACTTTCATTGAGTCCCAGAAAGACCCTCTCCAAATTTATCATCTTTACAATTTTCCCAAAGATGAGATACATTTTCACAATGGTTTGTTTTGTGATTTGGAACAATTTTATGCTTGCTAAGAGTTAGGAATTGGTTTTTAATTTTGAAAACTGTTCATATCCTTTCATCACTTCCCTATAAAGGACTGGCACTTGATTTTATATATTTGTGTAAAATCTGTGTTAGATATCTTAATATTTGCTAAATTGTGGTAAATAGCATTACTATGATTTTAAAAAGAGGTTCTCAATGGATTTTATTTACTTTTCAAACAAGCTGTAATGATTATATTTGTGGAAAAGCTTTATTTTAGCTCATATAATTAAAATAGTCTATTTTATCTTTTATGATAACTATTATCACTTATTAGTTGAGTTTCTTCCCTTATCATAGCCATGACAGCATTTCTTTTCAGTATCTAATATTTTTCATTAGATAGAACCATTCAAATGTGTGTATGTGTGTATTTTGGAACTAATAGTTGTATATGATGATAAAAATAATATTGTAAAGAAAACTATTTTATTAATAATTAACATTTTATAGGGTTTCTAAGATTTGCCAAAAAAACCTTTTATAAATGTTATCTTCTATTATACTTATAACAACCCTGGAGAATAAGTGCTATATTATTCACAGTTTATAGATTAGAAAGCTGAGAGAGAAAGAGTTTAAATTACTTAAAGCTAATAAATGTCTGAGGTTATATTTGAAATCACATCTTCCTGACTTCAGGTCTAGCAATCTAACTCCTCTGTCACCTAGCTAAATATAATATATAAGATAATGTATTCTGACTATTCTCTGCCAAAAATATTTTCCATTTTTGACGGAATACTTTCCCACATTAATGATACATCCATAATTGTTTTCTTACCTTGTGAACACAATGAGGTTTACAGGGAATTTAATTTACTTATTTGTGGAATAAGTTTTGACATTCATCTTACATAGTGGATATAGGTACATTATAGATATGCATAATTATATCATCCATCTTTATAGTTTAATTTTTCAATCTGTCAAAAAGAGGTAAAAGTAAAATTTAGATTAATGATCTACATAACAGAATGATCTTAAATACTACTTCCCTGGATGCAGGGTGGCCCCAACCAGCGGCACAGACTGACCAGAGTAGATTTCAGGAGAGGGAATCACTGGCAGTTGTGTGGTTTCTAAACTCCTCAATCCATAAACACCAAAGAGAAAGTAAAAGGGCAGTGGGGAAATCAGTTGGAATTTAGTGAAGGAACAGCACAGAATGGTCCCTGACCCCAGGGTGAGTGGTGGTAGATGATGCGGCAGCTGCAGCTACTGCTACTGCCACATGGCTGCCTCTGGAGCTCCTGGACTTCAGATTGCAGGGGGACCAAGTGACCATTGAGAGGGTAATTTCTCTAGCTTTGGCCTGCTTGGAACTGGGTAGTAGTCATGGGTGGTGATCCTAGGGGGTGTGACCACTGTGCCAGAGCTTGTGATGGCTGTAGAAAGGGTGCCCTCCTCAGACCTCTGACAACTGTAAAAGCCCCCCTTTTTTTGAGAAACATCTCTCTCCACTCTGGAAACTGAGGTCTACCATGACAAAGAGCTCAAAAGTCAAGTAATTACCTAGCAAGATGAGCAAGCAGAGTAATCGCAATCAGATGATAGAATCTTTTTGGGGGGACAAAATGGATTAAATCATGGAATCAGAAGAAGACGACAAAGTCAAAATTCCTGCATCAAAAGCTTACAAGAAAAATGCCTTGGATATAGGCCATGGAGGAGCTCGAGAAGGATTTTGAAAATCAAGTAAGAGAAGTGGAGGAAAAACTGGGAAGAGAAATAAGAATGATGCAAGAAGCATTATGAAAAGGGAGCCAACAGCCTGCTAAAGGAGAAACAAAAAAAATACTGAAGAAAATAACACCTTAAAAAATAGACTAACTCAAATGGCAAAACAGGCCCAAAAAGCCAAAGAGGAGAAGAATGCCTTAAAAAGCTGAATTGCATAGATGGGAAAAGAATTTCAAAAATTCACTAAAGAGAAGAATTTCTTCAAAATTAGGTTGGAGCAAATGGAAGCTAATGAGGTAATGAGAAATCAAGACACCATAAAACAGATCCAAACAAATGAAAACATAGAAGGCAATTGTGAAATATCTCATTGGAAAAACCACTGACCTGGAAAATAGATCCAGGAGAGATCATTTAAAATTCATTGGGCTACCTGAGAGCCATGATTAAAAAAAAGAACCTAGAAATCATCCTTCAAGAAATTCTCAAGGAAAATTGCCCTGATGTTCTAGAACCTGAGGGTAAAATAGAAATGGAAAGAATTCCCTGATTGCCTCTTGAAAAATATTTCCAAAAGCAAAGTAGTAGGAATAGCATAGCCAAATTCCAGACTTCCCAGGTCAAGGAGAAAATATTATAAGCTGTCAGGAAGAAACAATTTGAGTATTGTGGAAACACAATCAGGATAACATAAGACCTAGCAGCTTCTACATTAAGTGATCAAATGGATTGAAGTAAGATATTCTGGAGATCAAAGGAGCTAGGATCAAAACCTAGAATCACCCTTCCAGAAAAACTGAGTATAATGGTTCAGGAGAAAATATGGTCATTCAATGAAATAGCAACTTTCAAGTAGACTTGATGAAGGAACCAGAGCTCAACAAAAAAATTTGACTTTCAAATACAAAAAGCAAAGGAAGCATAAAAAGCTAAACAGGAAAAAGAAATAATAAGGAACCTATTAAAGTTGAATTATTTACATTCTTACATGGAAAAAATATCATTGTAACTCATGACACTTTTATCAGAATGAGGACAGTTGAAGGGAATATATATATGTGTGTGTGTGTGTGTATGTATGTTGTATAGGGGAAGTATGTGTGCACAAATGCAAATGTGGATGTGTCTATATGTAAATGTATACAAAAGCAGAAGGCACAGGATCAATTGAATAGGAAGGGATAATATCTAAAAATTAAAATTTAGAGGTGAAAGGGGAATATAATGGGAGGAGAAAGGGAGAGATAAAATAGGGTAAATTATCTCATATAAAAAAGGCAAGAGAAAACTGTTATAATGGAGGGGAAGAGCAGGAAGGTGAAAAGGAATGGGTCAATCTTACTCTCATTGAATTTGGCTTAAGGAAGGAATAATATGCACACTCAACTGGGTATCTTACCCTACAAGAAAGCAGGGAGGAAGGGTATAAAATGGGGAATGATAGCAGGGAGGGCAGATTGAGGGAGAGGGTAGTTAGAAGTAATCACTTTTGAAAAGGGACAGAGTGAAAGCTGAAAATAGAAAAAAAAAAGTAGGGGGGGATAGGATGGAGGGAAATACAGTTAGTCTTCTACAATGTAACTACTATGGAAAGCTTTTGCATAACTACACATGTGCAAACTATGTTGAATTACTTTTCTTCCCAGTGGGGGTAGGTGAGGATGGAAGATGGGAAAAAATTTGGAAATCAAAGTTTCAAAACAAATGCTAAAAGAAATGGTTTTTTTTACATGCAACTGGGTAATAAGGTATACAGGCAATGCAGTACATAAATCCATCTTGCCCTGCTAGAAAGTTAGGGAGGAGAATGTGGGAGGATTAAAGGGAGACCAAATTGAGGGAAGGAGTATTCAGTAGGCTCACTATCTTGGGGAGGGGGAGGGAAAGGGCAGTGAAAAAATTTGTTACTCAATATCTTGTGGAAGTGAATGCTGAAAACTAAAAAAATATATGAGATTAATAAAAAAGAAATAAGTAGGTGAAAGGGTGAAAAAGAGAGCAACTGGTACAGAGAATGGTTAGTTGACTATGCTAATATTCATTATTATGATTGCCACTGGCATTCTAATTGAATTTGAAGGCTGATTGAAAATTCAAAACTTGCATATATTTTCTAGAACATATATTTTAAACAGTCATATAAACATTTTTTAAAGTATAGAAAGCTTTGAATATTTTCCATCATTACAGTTTGAAATGTTATTAGTAAAGTATTCCAAATGTAATACTTCAAAATCTAATGCTATAAAAACCAGAAGCAAAAAGCATGGGATGGATATTTCAGTCAAACAAGGTCAATGACAGCATTACTGAGGATGTCTGAATGAATTACTTCCATAGTTATCAAATCAAAGAGTCAGGTCAAACTCACTGAGATGCCTAATTAAAGAGTTCTTCTGGAATGTTTGCATACAGAGGATATAAGAGAATATTGCTTTTGAAATTACTTAGTCAAAGATTGAGAAAAATGAGCAGCTATGTAATGAATTCAATATTAAGGGATATTTTAACGTATCTCAATGACAGATATATCTCCTTTAGGAATAGTTTCTTGAATAACTTCAGCTGATTACTTACTTTTAAGATCCATTCCCCCTCAAATACACTTTAAAAAATTGCATGTGTTTTGATAAAGTACTCAATAAATTGCCCTACATATTTTCTTTCGTGCATGAAGAACTTATGCATATTGCAAGAAGAAATGGTGCCTTTAATTAATAATTAATCAATTGTTTTCTGAGTATAAGCATGGGAGAGGATAGCACAGATTTGTAGTCAGAAAATATAATGGGAGTCCCAATGCCGCACTTTACTATTTTTATTTGACAATACAAGGGGCTATCCCTTTCCGAGACTGTTATTTTTCCTCTACCAAATGGAGGCAATACTGGCCATAACTACCTCACTACCTCTTTGAGGTTTAGATCTAATAAAATGTATGCTTGTTTGACTTAGAACATAATAAAATTTAATGCAATTTTGATAGTTATAGTGAAGTATAGTAGAAAGAGATATGGTTTAAACAAGAGGAAGATGTAGGTTCAAGTCCTTCCTTGGCCACATACTAGCTATGTGATCCTGGTAAAGACACTTAATCTCTCAATGCTCCCAGGCAATACTCTATCAGATACTATTAATTTATTTTTTTTTCTGTCATAAACCTTTTTGGCAGTCTTGTGAAGCATATTTATCCCTTTACAAAATAATGCCTTAAATAAAAAAAAAATAAAACTAAGGTAACCAATTATATTGAAATAGATTAAAAAATATCTATTTATATCTCTATATAATATACAATAGTCTTATACAGATCTATGTCAATAATTATCAGTATGTATATATCTATACAATTGGTTTTTGTGCATATATTTGAAATAGTTATATATGTATATTTACATACATAATTATAACACTGTAATTGGTTTCATCTATACACATGTACATACACACATATGCATATTTATGTACATGCATACATACAAGCTCAGAACCTTCTAGTTAAGAACTCTTGGTTTAAGATTATGAGTTGAAAAGTGGTTGCTGATAGTGGTGGCTAGGTGGCTTGGTGAATAGAGCACAAGCCCTGGAGTCAGGAGGATCTGAGTTCAAATCTGTCCTCAGACAATACAAAACTAACCGTGTGACCTTGGGTGAGTCACTTAACCCCCGTTTGCCCTTACCCCCCTCCAAAAAGCAAAAAAAAAAAAAAAGAAAAGAAAAAGAAAAGTGGTCGCTGATCTCCATCAGGAGAGGGAGCTCCTTATGCAAATACAATGCCAGGCCAAAGCAAAGGGGAAATAAATCATGCTAATGATAGCTCAAACTCTTTAAAGTGGTTTTTAGTCTTTTTTATGTACCACATGATTCATAGTACAAAACTCTCTCAATATAAACTGATGCTGTGTAAACAATACAATGGAAGTCATAACTTTATTTTGCTTAATAATTAATTTTGAAAAATCACACGAAATTTATATAAATCATATGAGAATCAGCGAGCTAAACTATAAGAATGCAGTCTTGATGCCAAGAAGACCTACCTTCCATTCTCAAATCCAATACTCATGAAACCATGGACAAGTCATTCAGTGCTCCAGGATACTTTCTAATACTATAAAGTTACAGAGAATGTGTTGATATGTATCAACAGAAGGAGTTGCCTCATTGGGTATTCCTTTCGCTAGTGAAATAACAAGCAATAAAAAGAACACAGGATAAGAAAACTATTTCTTCTTCATGGTGTCAATTAGTCAAAAAATATGTAAATTGTTGAAGAAAATAAAATAACTTGGGTGAAATGATTTACAGTGATTTTCAGGGATTTAAAGTTTTGTGTCCTGGTATAAAACTGTTCATGGGAGAACTAAATAGTAGATCTTAGAGTATGTATTGGGTTGAGACTGAAGATGCAGATTCGCTAGTCATCAGCTTCAACTTGTAATCATCACAATAAATATTACAAAGGGATGGCATATTATGGGTAGGGAAGATATAATTAACGAAAGAACTTTGGAGAATGGACATCACAAAAGACAGAAGAAAGAACATAAAAATAAACATAACAAGAGTTGGGATACTATGATAATGACATTCCCTAGATATTAAAAGACCACTGAGTTTCAAGAAGGAAATGGTCATTGATATTTAATATTTCAGAGACTTTATTGATGCCAAGGAAAAATGATCATCATATGAAGGTATCTGGAGGTTATTGTGATTTTTTAAAAGAACAGTTCCAGGAGTACTTGAGCCATAAAATCATTTCTAGGATACCTGGAATTAATTTTTCCAAGAAAATAATAGGAAAAAAAATTCTACCTATCAGAGAGTTCCTATGAGCTACTTTATATTAATATATTATTCAAAATGCTGTTGAGAAAAGTTAGTGGGAGATACACCAGTAAAGGTTCATGAGAAAAACTTTTGGTTAAAGAAAGGAATAAAGTCATAGAGTACAGGGTACAGGGGATCAAAGGGAGAATACTTTAAAGATTATCTATCACTCCTCCCACCCATACACACAGCCATTTTTATAGATGAGAAATCTGAAAACATTAAAACTTAGACAATTTTCCCAAAGTCACAAAGAAAGCTTTTTCATTCTTGAAAAAGATTAATGACATCATGAGTATGGTATCTTGACCTGCAATCAGTCTAAGCCATTAAAATCTAAATAATGAGCCACAATGAACTTGGGCTGTGCCAATTATTGGCCATTCAAGGAAAACCAGCATGATTTAGGTTTAAAACTCAGTCAAGCAGCTACTTTTAAATTACTAAAAAATACCTTTTATTTTATTATTGATGTTTTTCTTTTCATGATTATTGTCATGATGGTGATGATGGTATATTGGAAAGAGTCAATTTTGCTCATACAAATGCTGACTGTAATTTTCCAGGTTATATGGCAAGAGGAGGTCATTTCCCCTGGAATTGAAGGATACCTTCACTGTGCATCTCTGTAAAGGAAAAGGAAATAGGTTTTCCTGTTCACATTCTCAGGGTGGAGGGAAGAGGTCTTTCTCTTACTCATCACTGGCAATATTCTTGCCAGAATTTCCTTTAATAGATTAATTATTCACCTGGAAAATGGTCAATCTGTTCAAGAGCCAATGTGGCTTCAGAAAGGGCCAAGGAACGTCTGATAGGGTGTTTGTTGCCTAAAAACTCCAAAAGAAGTGCTAGAAACAGAATAGAAAACTGCACATAACACATTGATCTGACCAAGGACTTTGATACTTCAGTGGAAAGTCATGGCAAAATTTGGTTGCCAAGAAAATTTCATCAGTATTATATATTAGTTTCATGATAGTATGCTTACATGGGCTCTAGATGATGGATACTGCTCTCATGTTTTCCCAGTAAACAATATAGAGAAGCAGGGATGTATGTTTGCTCCCATGCCTTTTAGCATGATATTTTCAGTGATGTTGATGGATGCCTTGAGCAATAATGAAGGCAGCATCCAGGTCAACTACTACACTGATCGCAAATCATTCAACTTGAAAAGGATACAAGCTAAGACTTGTAGAGGGAAGTGCAGTCAGTCTTTTATAATGTATCTACTATGTTATTATTTTGCATTAGCCACACATATGCAACCTATATTGAACGTTGTATCTTCCCAGTAGGGGTGGGTGACGGGGAAGGAGGGGAATGAATCTGGAATTTAAAGTTTTGAACTACACTTCCCTCCCTCCAATCCCACCTCCCTCCCATCCCACCTCTCCACTTTGATCCCGTCTATTTTCAAAACTAAGTGCTTCCAACCTCCCTCCCCCCCCCAACCTCCCCTCCCTTCTATCATCCCCCCTCTCATCCCCTTCCCCCCCTATTCTCCTGGAGGGTGATACCTTATTTAGTGTGTATTTCACTCCCTCCTCAAGCCAAATTCAATGGGAATAAAGTTTACCCATTCCCTTTTGCCTTCCTATTCTTCCCCTTCATTTTAACCATTTTCCCTTGCCTCTTCTGTATGAGATGGTTTACCCCAATCTGTCTCTCCCCATCTCCTCTCATTATATTCCTCTCACCTCTTAATTTCACCTTTTAAGTATCATTCCTGCCTGTTAAATTGGTCCTGTGCCCTCTATCTATGGATACCTGTAAACATATATACACACATTAACATATGTATTCATATGCCCATATGCCCTCATATATAAACAAATCTATAAATATAAATATATATTTATAATAATAAATAACAAATATACATATATATGTATATATATTTATATTTATATTTCTAATCCCTTCAGCTACCAAGAAAAGTTTCATAAGTTACAATTATTGTTTTTCCATGTAGAATGTTAATAATTCAACTTTGATAAATTCCTTATGATGCCTTTTCCCTGTTTACCTTCTCATGCTTCTCTTGCTTCTTGCATCTGAATGTCAAATTTTCTATTCAACTCTGTTTTTTTTTTCAGCAAGAATGCTTGAAAGTCCTCTATTCCACTGAATGACCATATTTTCCCCTGAAACATGATACTCAGTTTTGCTGGGTAGGTGACTCTTGGTTTTAATCTCAGCTCCTTTGCCCCCAGAATATAATATTCCAAGCCCTTCGATCCCTCAGTATAGAAGCTGCCAGAACCTGGGTTGTCCTGATTGTGTTTCCACAATATTCAAATTGTTTCTTCCTGGATGCTTGTAATATTTTCTCCTTAATCTGGGAATTCTGGAACCTGGCTATAATATTCCTAGGAGTTTTCTTTTTGGGATCTTTTTCGGGAGGTGATCGGTGGATTCTTTCAACCTCTATTTTGCCCTCTGGTACTAAAACATCTTTGAGAATTTCCTGGAGAATGATTTCTAGGTTCTTACTTTGGTCATGGCTTTCAGGAAGTCCAATAATTTTTAAACTATCTCTCCTCAATCTATTTTCCAGGTCAGTGGTTTTTCCCATGAGATATTTCACATTGCCTTCTATTCTTTCATTTATTTGGATCTGTTTAACAGCATCTTGATTTCTCATAAAGTCATTAACTTCCATTTGCTCCAATCTAACTCTGAAGCAATGATTCTCCTCATTGAGCTTTTGAGATTCTTTTTCCATCAGACAAATTCGGCTTTTTAAGGCATTCTTCTCCTCATTGCCTTTCTGAGCCTCCTTTGCCATTTGAGTCAGTCTGTTTTTTTAAGGTATTATTTTCCTCAGTCAGGCTGTTGACTCTCATTTCATACTTTTCTTGCATCATTTTCATTTCTCTTCCCAATTTTTCCTCCACTTCTCTTACTTGGTTTTCAAAATCTTTCTTAAGGTCCTCCCAAGCCTGTAACCAGCTTGTATTTTCTTTTGAAGCTTTTGGTGCAGGAGTTCTGACTTCACTGCTTTCCTCTTTTTCCATGCTTTACTCCTTTTTGTCCCCAAAATAGGAGTATATAGGAATCTTCTGTCTGCTTTGTTTCCTTTGCCTGCTCATTTTGCCACTCAATGACTTATGGGCTTTTGCCACAGTAGGATTCTGCCACCAGACAGGGGAGCTTTCATCCCAAACGCTGGGGTTTTCTCACCTGCCGGAGGTATTAGATGGGTGCCCTCTCTGAGGTCTCCACACGCTCTGGCAAGCTGGACACACACACCAGAACCTCCACCCTAGACTGCAATCCAGATCCAAGCAGGTTAAAGCAAGAGCGATAACCCCTCAGACTGGTGCTTGGTCCCCCTACACTCTGCAGGCCAAGAGCTGAAGCCGCCATGTGGAGCTGGCTGGCTGTGCTGGCATCTCAGCGGCTTTTCGCCCTGGGGTTATAAGCCACGCACTCCACTCCCACTTACTGGTCCCAAAGTCCACACTGTACAGACCTCTCAGTTTGTCCTTTGTGTCTATGTGTTGATAAATCTGGAAACAGTCACAGCTGCTGCTGACCTGGAGTCCCTCTGCCTGGAGGCTGGTCAGGCCCACCCTGGGCGTAAAGCCTCAGTGTGGGGCTGAGCTCAGCTCCCAGACTGCTGCACTGGATTCCTGTTGGCCTGCCAGGCTGTCTTCAGCGGGAGGTTAGCTTCTCTGTGTCATTTTGTGGGTTCTGCAGCTCCAAAGTTTGTTTAGAGTCCCCTTTTTACATGGATTGGGGAGGGTGGAAGCCGGAGCTGCAGGAAGGTCGTGCTTCTACTCCCTTGCCTAGTCATATTGATTCTACCTCCTCAACATCTCTTGCATCTCTATCACTCCATTTATATAGTCACTACCTAAATTCAGGTCCTTTTATCACTACATGGACCACTGCTACACCTGCTAACTGGTCTCCCTGTTTCAAGTCCCTCACCTCTTTTATCCAGCTGCCAATGAGACACTGCTGTAGCACAAATCTAATCAAGTAACTTCCCTTCTCAATAATTTCTAATTACTCCCTGTTGCCTCTAAAAACAAATATAAACTCATCTGTTTGACATTTAGATCTAGATTTTTTTATTGTTTTCACCATTGTCTTCATTTCCCAACATGGGCCTCTGCTCCTAGAGATCCATGACTTATAATGAAAAAAATTTTAAAAGAGAAAAATATCAGCCAATTAATAAAAAATCAACCATGTCTTCCATTATATGTACTGAGAGGCATTATTATTTCTCTGATGCAGAATTATTATTTTATAGCATGCAGTTTTTTTTTTTTTTATTATTATTATTACTATTTACATTGGTGTAGTCAGTGTGCATATTTTGTTCCTGGTACTGCTTTCTTCACTTTGAAAATTCTAGTAAGTTCCCATAAATGAACAACAGTTCCTTTAAATAGGTATCTTTTCATATTAATTGTATCTTATAGCTCAGTAACATTCCATCGCATGAATGTATCTCAACTTCTGTATGAATTATTTCATAATGGATCTTAATTAGATATATTTAATTGTAAAATTTTACCTGATCAACTGTTTACCATTGAAATCTAATTATGTTGATTTTCTATGTTCAAAAACTTTTAAATTTGTAGTAATCATAATTGTCTATTTTATTTTAGCAATTCACTTTATACTATATTTGCTTAATACTTCTCCTTGACATAAAAATTTGTTCGCAACTTGGCTTGATGTACTTTTTCAGGTTTATTGTACATTACTCTCCTTTATAAACTCTCCAGTCAAACTGGGTTTCCTATTGGTTCTCCTTACCCATTATTCAATTTCTGTTCTGTGTGCCTTTTAAACAGATTATTCCTACTCCCTCCTCTCTACTTCTTAGAATCCCTAATTTCCTTCAAAGCTTATTCAATGAGCTACATTTATACATTAAGTATTTCTTTATTCTCTCAGATAGTAAAGACTTTCTGTAAAATTACCTTGTATTTCTTTGCATATACATATATGTGCATATGTTTACGCACACATTCATACACACATATAAATACATGATATATAATATTAGATTAGCATATATCTAACAACATACACACATATGTGTGTATATACATACATACATATATACATACATATGTATATATATATTAGACTATAAGATGCTTGAAAGTAAGGACCTTTTAAAATTTCTTTTTTAACTTTGTGTACTTAGAATCTAACATAGCACCCAGAAAAAAGTAGGCACTTGATAGATTTTTACTTATTTTTTAAACACATAGTGATAAGAATGTAGAAAGTGATCACTAATATACAAGCATGTCTCAAAAAGTTATGGCAGAGTGATTTCCTTTTTTGATAGTGTAACTGTACAGATAAAGTATAATAATACCAGAAACATAGTATATTTAGATTTCAACTCACCATTGATAAAGTCTCCTGTCCTATCCTTCCTTACAGATAGTTGTGTGCTAGATGTTCAAAGAGTGATAGATGAAGCCTCAACAGAAGTTGAGAAGATCTCAAAGTTACGCATTATAAAATTTGCCCTTGACAAAACGATATTAGACAAGTAATAGAATAAAATAGGAGAGAAAAAAAAAGAATGCAATCAAGAGATCTTGAGACGTAAAGAAGAGGAGAAGAAGGAGCTTGTGATAAATACTATCATTTTTCTTAGTAATTTAGGTTCCTCATTAAAAGAGGAAAAGAGGGGGAAATATGTGGGAATGCTAAAGAGAGAAGAAATAGTTTGGATTATAGCACTTCATTTTCCATGTACTCCAAGCCAATTTCATATTGTTCCTTCTCTATGTCATCCCGTTTTTGTCTCCTCCCCTCATGCTCACTCTCCTAACCTCTGTCACTTAGAATTTACTGTTTTCCTTTGAGACTCAGATATAACATCACCACTACATGGTACTGAGACCTTTGCAGATTCCTTAGCTATTAGGGTTCTCTCTCCAGAACAAGCTTATACTTCTATATGTATATGTGTGGTGTGTGTGTGTGTTTGTACCAGGTTTTTCTATCCTACATGTTGTTGTTATTATTTATTCTTTGTTTTCAAAAAGAACCAATGATATTACAGGTGATGTTTTGACTTGCATATTAGTAATATTTAAGTGAGACAGTTAAATATAGTCCTCAATCTCACTTTCTCTTCCTTAGTCATCAAAGTTCAGTGGCAGGAGACAAGACAAGACAACTTTATGTATAAGACTCAACACATAATGATACCATGGATGAGGCTCCATATATAACAATACGTTGGGGATATCGGTGCATTGCAGGATGAAAGCAGTATCTTACAAGTGATTCCAGTGATAAACACACCAAGTCAACAACCCTTAGTCTGTTACTAATTCATTACCATAATATTTTTCTCATTAGATTAAAAAAATCTAGTTGGTATGAATGGTAATAATGTCATAAATACTTGAAAAACAAACCTTGTTAATTAACCAATTCATTAATCAATTAGTTCAAGCAATTACCTGTTTTGCTATCTCACTTTTTTAAAATTTAAAATTGAATAAAATAGAAAATTACTCACTATATAGTTTATTAAATATTAGTCACTATATATTTCGTTAAAAGGTATAAACACTAACAAAGACATAGATAAATATTTAAGCAAAGTATTGACTATGAGGAACATCACAACCAGGTATCTGCAATCTGGAAAAACATGGGAAGCAAGAAGTTTTTGACAATTCAGTGTCCAAAACACTGAAGCCATAAATCCTGTTTTCTTTAAAATATAGTTAACTCAGTTCAACTCAGAATTGCATTTCATTCAATTCTCTTAAGAATGTCAGTAAACTATTCTCAAAGGGCTATAAAACTGTGCATACCTTCTGACCCAGGAATACCACTTCTGGGTCTGTATCCCAAAGAGATTGTAAAAATCGGAAAAGGACCCACATATACAAAAATATTTATAGCAGCTCTATTTGTGGTGGCTAAGAATTGGAAATTGATAGGATGCCCAGAAACTGAGGAATAGCTAAATAAGCTGTCGTATATGAATATAATGGAATACTATTGTGCTATAATGAATGATTAACAGAAGGACTTCAGCAAAACCTGGAAAAACTTACATGAACTGAGGCTGAGTGAAGTGTGAAGGAAGAATAAGGAGAAGATTGTACATGATAAGAGCAACATTGTGTGATGATTAACTTTGATATACTTAACTCTTCTCCCCAATGCAAGGATATAAGTCAATTCCAAAAAATTCATGATGAAAAATGCTATCCACCCGCAGAGAAAGAACTATGGAGTCTCAATGCAGATGGAAGCATACTATTTTCACTCTTTTTTTGTTCCTTCTTTCTCATGACTTTTCTCTTTGATTCTAATTCTTCTTTACAACATGATTAAGGTGGAAATGTGCTTAATCTGAGTGTACATGTGTGATAGTAATGGCAATTAAAGATTCCCCTGTATTGGCTTGGTTTTCAAATTGATTGTGTTAAAACCCAGAGCTTGTTAATCCCACCTGGGGGATGGACTTGTTGATGTGAAAAGAAAGTCCTGAACTGGGAGGAGCTGGTGACATAGATTTGGAGAGACAAGAGAGAGGCAGAAGGACTTTTTGGAAGCAGCACCCACGTGGAGGCAGAGAGAGAGACTGAGAAGGATTGCTGGGGCCACTTTGAATCGCCCTGGATTTTTGAGACCTGCCCCCTGAGCTGCCAAGGACTGAGGAGACATGGCTGTTTTGCTGGTACTTTGTCTGTCTGTTTTGATGTTGTTTTGCCAGATTTGTCCACTGGTGAAAGACTGTCCTATTGAGGAAGTCCTGGAACCTGGCTGTTGGATAAGAATCCCGGAGACTGTCCTGCAGACAGAGAGTGAATACTGTCCACTGGTGAAGGACAGTGCTGTTGTTGCAGGGGTCTGGAGACTGTCCTGCAGACAGAGTGAATACTGTCCACTGGTGAAGGACAGTGCTGTTGTTGCAGGGGTCTGGGAACCTTTCTGTTGGTTCAGAAGCCCTGAAGAAGGATTTTCTTGTTGTATGTTTACAGAAATCCTAGGAGAGGGTTTTGGTAATGTTTTCAGGGATTCTAGGACTGTTCTACAGACAGAGGATGAATTTATGAAGAGACTGGCAATGTATCTTGTGGCCTCGCTAAGTCTTTTCTCCCCAGGAACTAAGATTGCTGAGAACTTGCCTTGTGTCAAGATGAAGAAAAGACCTCCATTTGGGTATTAAGTGCTGTGTTTAAACTTGATGTAACTCTGGGGTAGATTCAATTGAGATCCAGGGGTGGGGAACTTTTGACCTTTCTGTGCTCTGTGATTGAACAAATGAAGGTACTTTACTTAAGTTTGGAAACTAATCTCCATTTGAGAAGAGGGGCTTTGTGGTGGACTAAATGAAGGTATAGCCTAGGGGTGGAGTAGTATTTAGAACCGGGACTTTGTAATTGATTGAATGATTGGAAGGTCCTGGGGTGGGGTAGTCCTTGGAGATTATTTAAATCACATTTAGTAAATGCTGTATTTGGAATGATGTCATGTTTTGATCTTCTCTGTTCTTGGTTGGTCACTGAATAAAATGGAGAGCACTTATGCTGGTATTTTGAACCTTGGGAAGTTGCCTTTCCTTGGCATTACATTACAACATGTATAGCCTATATCACATTGCATGCTGCTTTAGGGAGGTGAGAAAAGAGGGAGATGGAAAATTTTAAAAACTAATGGAAGCCAATGTTGAAAACTAAAAATAAACTTACATAAAAATTTTTATAGAAGAGAATGTTGAAAACTAAAAACAAATAAGATGTAAAAAAAGAATGTCAGTGAAGTGATCATTTTTGTTTATAAACTAACACGGTTTCATTCTCCTATGAATGTCAAAGTCTTCCATTTCCCCTGAGGAATTCTCCTTAAAATACTTTCATAATATTTTCTAAATGTAGTTAACTCATTCATTCCTCTGAAAGAGCCTCTTCAGATTCTCTCAAACATCACAGTTAATTCTTTACCTATCTCCAAAGTTAGTTCTTTTGTTTTGCTTTTTTTTTACTTTTTACTGTGACAATTAACTTTCATTCATTATGGAATAGTAGCCCTTGGATAGACACACTCAGAAGAGTCAGAAATCCTGGGTATTAATGCCATCTATGACTTTTACTAAATCTATTGTCTTGAACAAATTACTTAAACTCTCTTAGCCTCAGTTTTCTGAAATCTGAGGACCTGAACTAGAGGACCTTAGAGGTTTACTTTCAGTTCAGAATCTATTCTTTTCTAATGATCTCATTCTGATATTTGCATCAATTACAGTTAACTGTCAGTTTCCTAAAATTCTATTCCATTCTATAATTTTGTAATTTATGAAAGACTATTTAAGCTAAAAGTATATATGTCTATACTATTGATCTCAAAAAGGCCTAATTTGGTTATGGTCCCAAAGAATACTCAGGTCATATATGATGTATTTTGTTAAATTTTGGATACCAAATTTTAGTAATACAGGTTGAAGCATGCCCAGAGGAAGCATACCAAAGTCTTGCAAAAACCCCCAAAATCTCAAGCTCGTGCCAACGTGAGGATCAGTTAAAGGAAATGAGAATATTATCCTTGGTGAAACGATGGCTTGAGGGGGGTTATGAAAAAAAGTTTTCAAGATGTTGGAAGAGGGAATACTCTTTTTTTTCTACTTTACCCTAGAGGACAAAAACTTAGAACAGTGGCTAGAAGTTGCAGGTAGATATTTAGACTTTATATGTAAAAAAAAATTCCCTAAAATTAAACTTGGCACAAAGTAGAATGTGTTTTGGGAGCAGGAGTGAATTTCTCTTCAAGTAAATATTTTAAAGCAGACTCGGGGAAGATCATAGAAATGATTCTTTGTCAGCTCTCCATAAGGTTAAATAGCCCTTGAGGTCCTTTCCAAATGTGGGTTTCTGTGATGAGAAAATAAAAATAGAGTTATCTCTAGAATTGTGGTTTAAAAAGTGGGAGAGATTAAATAAGTCAAGAAAAAGAAGAGGGGTATTCAGGCAGAGAGATGAGTCTGTGCAAACCTCTGAAGAAAAGTTTTAAATTACAGTAGTCAGTGTTGCAGGACCAAAAATTGATTCAGGTATATATATATATATTTTTTTTTTAAATAGGCAAGATTACATGGAAGTTAGTAGGATAAGATAAGGTTTACAAGTTCTAACACAATGGACAGTCTGTTAACCTCTCTAGACTTTAGAAACCTCTTTAAGATGTACTCCCTAATTTATAGATGCATTGTGCTTTATTTGTAGGAGAAAAACAATTGGAGGAACTTTAAGTCCAAATTAATTGGAGAATAGCTAACTAAACACTTCCGTATGAAGGCAAATGAGAGGATGAGATTAAAAATGTTTACTTAATCTTGGTTCAATTATATCCTTGTAAAATAAATCATTCGAGTGTACAGTGTGTCCTTCCTAGAACAGTAGGACACATCAATACTTGTAAAGTTGCAGAAAGGGAAACATTCTGCCTCTTTCGGATTTATAATCTGAATGACGTGTGTACCTGACAGTTAACACATTTTCCAATTTCAGTATTTTTCTTTTAGCCACAAAGGTAGAAGCAACATTGGGCATCTTAGGCAAATGAGAGAGGACAAGAAAAAGGCCACCTAACCCCTTGATTATTATCATTTGCAAATTCTTCCAGCTCTTTTCTAATGAGCTGATGAAGCAAACTCCCACAATGGAGAAATGAAGAAAGGATGAGTAAATAGGTTTTGTTAGGT
Source organism: Petaurus breviceps papuanus (assembly GCF_028583685.1). Classification (NCBI taxonomy): domain Eukaryota; kingdom Metazoa; phylum Chordata; class Mammalia; order Diprotodontia; family Petauridae; genus Petaurus; species Petaurus breviceps. The sequence goes on along the minus strand of NW_027187283.1, from coordinate 5,646,686 downwards.
AGGACTCCTAAATAAACCTTTGTATGGACATCTCACATATTAAGATTTGTTTCCTGGTTGCTTGATATCTGGGAAACTGTGCATAGAAAGAGACAAGGGGACTAAACATTTTATTAGAAGGTTCACATTCTCAGTAAACAATGTTAATTACTTTCAGGTTTTCTGGTTTTTCAGCATTAACTCTGTTGCCTTTATTAATTTTTTTTTTACAGAGATGAAGCCGACCTAATTTTTTAATATTTATATTATACCACTAATTTAAAGGTCTGACTGAAATGTAAACTTCTCTTATGCTCAGGTAATGGGGTAGGGCAGAGGATGTTTAATGATCTTCAGATCTGCTACTCCAATTTGCTGCAAAAGTCAGTTCACCCAATAATGCAATGTAATATCAAGCAAAGGTAACTTCCCAGGTTCAAAATACCAGCATAGGTGCTCTCTATTTTATTCAGTGACAAACCCAGAACAGAGAAGATCAAAACATGACATCATTCAAAATACAGCATTTACTAAGTGTGATTAAATAATCTCCAAGTACTACCCCACCCCAGGACCTTCCAATCATTCAATCAATTACAAAGTCCCGGTTCTAAATACTACTCCACCCCTAGGCTATACCTTCATTTAGTCCACCACAAAACCCCTCTTCTCAAATGGAGATTAGTTTCCAAACATAGGTAAAGTACCTTCATTTGTCAATCACAGAGCACAATAAGGTCAAAAGTTCCCCACCCCTGGATCACAATTGAATCTACCCCAGAGTTACATCAAGTTTAAACACAGCACTTAATACCCAAATGGAGGTCTTTTCTTCATCTTGACAGGAGGCAAGTTCTCAGCAATCTTAGTTCCTGGGGAGACAAGGCTTAGCAAGGCCATAAGATACATTGCCAGTCCCTTCATGAATTCATCCTCTGTCTGTAGAACAGTCCTAGAACCCCTGAACACATTAGCAAAGCCCTCTCCCAGGTTTTCTGTAAACATACAACAAGAAAATCCTTCTTCAGGGCTTCTGAACCAACAGAAAGGCTCCCAGACCCCTGCAACAACAGCACTGTCCCTCACCAGTGGACAGTATTCACTCTGTCTGCAGGACAGTCTCCAGACCCCTGCAACAACAGTACTGTCCCTCACCAGTGGACAGTATTCACTCTCTGTCTGCAGGACAGTCAAAGGCCTTCTTAGCGAACAGCCAGGTTCCAGGACTTCTTCAACAAAAGGACTGTCTTTCACCAGTGGACAAATCTGGCAAAACAACATCAAAACAGACAGACAAAGTACCAGCAAAACAGCCATGTCTCCTCAGTCCTTGGCAGCTCAGGGGGCAGGTCTCAAAAGTCCAGGGCAATTCAAAGCGGCCACCAGCAATTTTCTTAGTCTCTCTCTCTCTCCACGAGGTGCTGCTTCCAAAAAAGATCTTCCGCCTCTCTCTAGTGTCTCTCCAAATCTACCTCACCAGCTCCTTCCAGTTCAGGACTTTCTTTTCACATCAACAAGCCCATCCCACAGGTGGGATTAACAAACTCTGGGTTTTAACACAATCAATTTGAAAACCAAGCCAATACAGGGGAATCTTTAATTGCCATTACTATCACACCCAAGACTGACAATATCAAAGACCCAGTCATGTTCAAACATAGGCAGCCTATAAGCCTTGGACTGGGGAACAGTCAATGAAAATTACTATACTTAATCCTTTTGATAGTGCAGATTAGAGTTCAACTTTTTAATATGGATATAGAGAATTTATCACTGCACTGAAATATCCTCTAACGAATAAAACCTGTGAATTAAGTACAATTCTTTATTCCATATATATATTTAGTTCACCTTAGGCCTCTTCAAATATTTGTAAGAATCATGAAATACAAAATATATTTTGCATATTTCTAAGAAAAAATAAGTATTTAAAGGAGCTAGAAAAAGGGAAGAAATGGAATTTTAGCTTTGAGTATTAGTTTACAAAAAGTTTAGATAGGTTTATGGACAAATTAGATTATTAAGCTATGTCATAAATCACTATAATTATCCATTTTTTGGACATGCCAACTTTATCATGGGGTCTTTTGCCCCAAGATACCCTAAGTAAGGGTGTAGAGAGTTGGAGAAAGACTGAAAAAAAAATGTTCCTAGCCCTAGCCTCTCTCTTTTTCAAACACAGACACACACACACATTTATATACATGTGCATATAAATGTGTGTGTGTGTGTATTACTTTTGAAACTGATTCTTCCACTCTTGCTCAGGCTTAAAAGCTGCTCAGTGCCTGACCCCTAAATTTATCAACAAAGAAGCTTTAACTGACTTCATTTTTCAGAACTGGACTTCTCTTCTTTGGATTTTCAGTGGTCTTTCAAATAGTGGAGGATGATACTGTGGAGAGAAGTGGGATGACTTATTACATTAAAACCAGAGTTAGTATGGCAACCAGATTACCTGAATGACTTTAACCCTATTGTAAACTGCAAGTCTACAGAGCCATGGTTTTGACCTCATTGTTGTATGCCTGGGTAACCTGGACAGTATACCACTACCATATGGGCCTGGAAACCAAATCACTTTTATCTGAATTATCTTAGGAAGATTCTGAAGATCACCTGACAGGATAAAATACCAGACACTGAGTTCTTTATGCAAACTAAACTGCAAACATTCAAGCTCTGCTTTAAAGAGTGGAACCCCAATGGACTAGCCTCATTGTTCAAATGCAAAACATATGCCTTTCAAAAAGACTGTTTCATGGGAAACTCACACAGGGTAAGTGTTAACATGGTGGTCAGAAAAATTGATACAAGGACATTCTCAAGGTCTCTCAAGGACTTTTTTTGTGACATAAGAGATACTGGCACAGTACTGTTCAGCACAGCATGCCCACATCAAAGAAGGTGCTGGGCCCTATGAGCAAAGAAGAAATGAAACAGTTCAAAGGAAATACAGGATGTGCAAGTTTAGAGTATGGACCCCAAATATTCATACAAACTAAATGCAGTAGAGCATTCCAAGCTCATAATTATCTGATGAAACTTAGTCAGACACATTGAAACTTGACTCTAGCATAGTGATGTCAGTTTGGTAGTCTTTGAGAATGAAACAACGTACCAACTCATGAGATCTACCCAAGTTCAATCTCTCCAGTAATAGGGACAACACTCATATGTAACTATATCTTTCTGTAACTTATATACTTACAAGAAAAAAAGTGAAAAAATGTAAATTCATCCATTTGGGAATGGCTAAATAAAATGTTATATTAAAATAATGAAACAATATAGTACTATAAATGCAACACATAGGAAAAAGATCTCTGAGCTGATGCAATGTCAAATAACAGAACCAAATAATAAATATAACAACATTATTTTTAAAAGACAGAAAAGGAAAGGGGGAGGCAGAAGGAATGAAAGAGGAAGAAATAAAGTGAGGAAATGAAAGGATCATAGAGTCAAAGGTGTGAGAAATTTTTACAAGCCTAGGAGGGGTAATACTATTTATTTTACTTAGTTCTGTTAATTTATTTGTTTCTTCCCCATTAAAACTTATATACTCCTCATAAGAATTTCTCCTCATTTTATATGTTTATTCAGTTTCCTGTTAATCGTTATTAAGTTTAGGGGTGGCCAGGTAGCACAGAGAGTAAGAGCACCGGCTCCAGTGTCAGGATGACATGTGGATCAAATCCAGGCTCTGACACTTAGCGCCCACCCAGAAACACCTGGCCGTGTAACCTTGAGCAAGTTACTTAACCCCAATTGCTTAGGGATGGCCAGGTGGCTCAGTGAGTAAGAGCACTGGCTCCAGTGTCGGGATGACCTGTATCAAATCCTGGCTCAGATACTCAGCACCACACCCAGAAATAATTGGCCGTGTAACCTTGAGCAAGTTACTTAACCCCGATTACTTAAAAAAAAAATAGTTATTAAGTTTATATTAAAATAATTTTCAAATGTTTTTCAGAGATTGAAGGAAGTTTCATTACATCTCTAATAAATTACATTATACAGAAGGCCCCCCTTTATCAATTACATACCACAAAAAGGGACTAAATACTGCTGATGACAAAAGCTACTTCCTTGTGTCTTCATAGACACCTATCATTCTCCCCTTCTTAGTGTTTTAATGATTTTAGATTTCCCTAAGAAATCCATATTTATTATTTCCAAGGAAAGATTTTCATTGAGACAACTGGTGGCAAAGTATATATAGTGCTGTGTCTAGAATGAAGAAGACCTCACTTCTGACTTGAAACACTTCTGAGTTGTGTGTGACCCTGGGCAAATCAATTAAACTCTGCTTGCCTCAGTTTCCTTAACTTTTAAAATAAAGATGATACTAGCACCTACTTCACAGTGTTGTTGTGAAGATAAAATGAGATATTTAAAGATAAAATTAAAAAAAAAACTTTGGTGCCTGGCACCTACTATATCTGGGACATAGTAAGAGCTACATAAATGATTCTTCCCTTCTATATACCTCCACTGAAATGAATAGTGGTGATGAATCCAGTTGTCTTTATTTTTATTGTTCAATAACTTGTTTAAGAATTGCTATAGTACTAAAATGTATTTCATATTTTTTTAATTAATTATCTTGAAGACTAGTCTATTCCTAGATTATTTTTAATTTAAAAGATTCATATGGTATAAAAATCCCTAAATGAGAAATATCTAAGGAAAATTTGAGGTTATTTTTGTTATAATTGAATATGAATATATATGCTCACACATATCTAAGTATACATATATATATATATGTATATATGTGTGTACATATATATAGAGAGAGGATGTAAGCATTTATATACAATATCTAATTTTAGAATTTAATTGTCGGTCTATTATTTAATTTTATGTGCCTTTAAATAGGTGTTTAAGTTAATAAGCTAAATGACAAGGACACATTTAAAAGTGGCACAAGAAAATGGGTTTTTGAAAAAAAATAACTGTAATGTTATTTCATAAAATATGCATTATGAAATTTGTTTTTTATCATTCTACCCTGATACATCAATATTATACTATATATTTACAACAATTTAGTTGTATTGATAGATTATTTTATCTAGGAAAAAAGTAAGATGTCCCACTCCCTCTTCTTGTATACATAGAATTTCTTCCTTAAAAAAAGTTAGAATGTTTTCCCCCATTAATAGACAAAAATGTTCCTGATTAAAAACAAACAAAGGCGCTTTATATCCTAGTTTTTGATACTGTCATAGATAGTTCTAGAATGTATTATAGAAAAGATTCTATTCAATGTATTTCACAAAGTTTGCATTATACATTTTATCCTTTGTGGTAGAGAAATAGATTGTAGCTCAGTAGATATGAGCTCTAACCTAGGCTTTGTCACCTAAAAGTTATTTAACCTTGGTCATTTTTCTCAATATCCCTGGGTGGAGTAGAAGATAAAATGCATATTCTAAGATCACTTATAAATCCAGAGTTCAGGGATTCAAAATTTGCTAACTTTCCTTTTCAGATGATTTTGTTTTTAGCAGTGAAGTGATTGTCTAAATCTCTGTATTTCAGTGAAATTCAATAAATCTCTATTTTTGTTTATCCTGAAAAACTAAATTTTTCTCAGAAACTTAAAGATGGAGAAACATTATGGACAAAAAGCATTCATGGAACTAAAGGAACTGGTTTAATAGAAAATATATCACCAATGAAAATTCAGCAGACATATGAGAGTCCCCATTATCATGTTATATTTTGCAATTTTCATCTGCAATATGAAATCCCCATTCAGGTTGGACAATATCCACTATCCTTCAACTAGTTATTTCCAAATTCTCAGCCCTTCAATAAGCATGTGAAAGAGCAAATACTATATAAGTAATGCAGTATTAAGAGCATCAGAACAAATCTTCATGAATCAAAGTGACAAGAGAATTGGAAATTATGATTGAATTTGGTCAGTGTAGAAGAACACAGATAAATAAGTGATGGCTTTGCCTAAAATGTAAAGACTATTTTGATAACTTTTGCCTAAGTGAGGAAGCATTATACCAACTGTGGGCGTCACTTTGGTGTAGTGAATAATACTCCAGGTTTAGAGAAGACAGTAATTATGGACACTGAGCAAATCACTTAACCTCTCTTGTCTTCCAATATAAATATTTTGGAATAATGGGGAATTTTTTGTTATCAATAGCTTCTTTGAAAAAGCCCAGTGATGAAATCTCTGGTTAAAAGCATATGGATATTTTATTCACTTTGTATAATTAGAAATTGTTTTCCAAAATAGTTGTACCATTCTGTAGTTACAATGACAATTTATTAGTATGCATATTGTTTCACAATTCTTCCAGCATTGACTATTACTATTTTTAGCCATTTTTTGTCTGTTTGCAGTGTGGGAGATAAAGCTTCAGGATCTCTTAAGACTTATAATTCTCTTATTATTAGTGATTTGGACCATTCTTTCATGTTGATGTTAATATTTTGCAATTCTTCTTTTGAGAACTATGTTCATATTCTTTGACAACTTTTCTATTGGGAATGACTACATACATATATACATATGCACACATGACATAATAATAATATGCATATGATATGACAGTATAGTATGATAGCATAGTAAATATAAATATTATTGTTCAGTACAGTATAATGTGATGTGATATAATATAGTAAAATATAATGTATTATAGTATAATATAATTCAATATAATACAAGATATATTATGATACAATAAAACATAACATAGCACAATAAAACATAGTATAACATTGCATGAGATGGCACAACACGACACGACATGATATGATGTGATACGATGAGATGAGATGTGATGCGATATGATACCATATGATACAATAAGATGATACAATAGTATACGATATGATATGATATGATGTAATGTCATGTGATGTGATATGATATGACATATCCTCGGGTGCCAAATATTTACTACAGAAATTTGATGTAATCCCCCCTCCCCCCATTCAACTACTTCCTTTCTTAGCTTAGTTATAATAATGTCTGTTCAGGAGCTTTTCAGTTTCAAAAAATCAAAGGTATATTTTATATTTTGCAATTGCTAACTCTTATTTGTTAAGATTACATCTTCTACCCATAGCTGTGAGAGGTAAATGATCAGCCTTCTGATTTCTTTTATATATGATATTTAACAGAGGTCATGCATATATCTAGAATGCATTGTGAAATATATGTAAGGTGTTTGTCTAAATTCAATTTCTGCATGGCAGTTTTCTAGTTTTCATAACAGTTTTTATCATATAAGTACTTTCTATCCTAGTCAATTTATGTTTTTCTACTTTATCAAATATTTAGTCATTGTATTCTGTAATTTCTAATTCTTCCTTTTCTAGTTATTCCATTGATTTATATGTCTTTTTTTAAACAATAACAGATGCTTTCTGGTGACAACTGCTTTACTTTACAGTTTGAGACAGGGAATTATTTTTCCCCATGTTAAAGCTAATTTTTTCATCATTTCCATTGATATTCTAGTCATGTTATCTTTACAAATTAAATTTGCTCCCATTTTATCAAATTCAAAAAATCTCCCCTGCCAATTTAATAGTTGTACTAAAAAGCATATATTTATTTTGCTAGGATCATCATTTTTATTATATTGGTATGGCCCAACCATGAGCACTGGATAGTCCTCTGGCTATTTAAGATCCTATTACACACTTTATCATTGAACCTCTAGCAATCTTTTGAGTATTTTGATTATTTAATCTCAATATTTTCATGATTTTTTGTTATTTGGAATGGAATTACTCCTTCCTTGGTTTTATTATTATTATATAGAAATACTGTTGATTTTTGAGGGTTTATTTTTTTTTTATCTGCAACTTTGCCAAAGCTATTTTTCTCAATATCTTTTCTGATTTCCTAGGATTTTCCAAGTATAACATCAAATATCAGTAAAAGCGAATGTCTTTTGACTTATGAAGGTTATTTATTTTTTTAGTCATAATTACACATTAAAACCACTCTAAACATGAATGTTTTAAAATTTAGACTTCCAAATTCTCTCCATGTCTTCTCTCCCATCATTGAGAAGTCATGCAATTTGATATGGGTTGTATATGTTGTTGCATTTGTCCTTCGTTCTTGAAGAGGAACACAACATCAGGGAATTGATGGCATGACTTGTAGTTGACTTCGATTTGAGTGAGGGAAGGTACATATGTAATCATGAAAAACATACCACTATGTTATTCATATTTTGAAATAAAACATACACCAAAAACATATAAGTATTTTTTAATTGTTTCTATTTGCATTCAGACTCCAACAGTTCTTTTTCTGGAGATAGAGAGCATTTTTCATCATAAGACAATCAGAACTGTCTTGGACAATTTTATTACTGAGAATAGCTAAATCATTCACAGTTGATTAACTTAGAATATTGCAGTTATTTTGTACACTATTCTAGTTCTGTGCACTTCACTTTGCATCAATTCCTGTAAAGAATTTTGAAGTCTATTTTTTTCTGAAAGTCTTTTGATCATCATTTCTTATATCAAAATAGTTTACAATCACAATTATATGTCAGAACTTGTTCAGTTACCACAAAAAGAATTGCTATAAATATTTTTGTATGTATAAATTCATTTTCTTATATATCGTTTTGGGATACAGACCTAGTAAAATATTCCTAGATCAATGGTTTCACATGATTTTATACCCCTTTTGGCATAGTTCAAAAATGATTGATTCAATTTATGATTCCACCAAAAGTGATTTAGTGTCTGAATTTTCCCACATCCCTTTCAAAATTTTTCATTTACACTTCCCCTCTCACAGAAATGAGGTGGAACCTCAGATTTCTTTTAACTTTAATTTCTTTTAAAATAAATTGTGATTCAGATCAAGACTCTTAAACTTTATCCACTATCAAGCCCTTCAGCTCTTCTTAAACTATGGGTTATGCCTTTAGGGTTACCCACAATTTAAGAAAGCCTGACAGAGCATTTTTTCCATGACTATAAGTAGTTTTAATTTCTTCATTTGGAAACTGCCTATTCATTTCCTTTAACCATTTATCATTTGAGGAATGACTTATACTTTAATAAATGGAATTCTATTCTCTATTCAAGAAGTGAGGACTTTGGGGTGGCTAGGTGGCAGAGTGAATAGAGCACCATCCCTGGAGTCAGGAGGATTTGAGTTCAAATCCAGCTTCAGACCCTTAACACAAAAAACTAGACCTTGGGCAAATCATTTAACCTCAATTGCCCTCCAAAAAGAAAAAACAAAAGGAAGTGACGTCTTCATCAGAAAAAAAATGCTGTAAAAATTTTCCACAGTTGTGACAACTGTGTTTTTTTTCCATTCATCATTTTATCTCTGTTCATCTTATTCCTTTCACTCTGTCCATCCTCAAAAGCAATTTTCTTCTGACCATCATCCCAGGAAACTCCCTCTTCTCATACCCCCTTCTCCTCCTAATTCCCAGTAGGCTGATAGATTTCTACATTTTTTCTATATTCTATATATTATGTTTTTTTAAAATTTTCTCTTTGAGCCAATTTCAATAGAATTAAGGTTCAAGCATTGTCCTTTGCTCATTTTCCCTCAAGTGTAAAAGCTCTTTTATGCCCCCTTTATGTGAGATAATTTATTCCATTTTGCCTATTTTTTCCATTTCTCCCAACACATGTTCTTTCTCACCTCTTAATTGTTATTTTTTAGATAATATCCCAATATAATTTCCCCCTTTCGTTATTGTTTCCAGATACCATCTTATGAGCCTTCTTTCAACTGGGCTTTTGTTTATGTATATACTCCTTTCAAACTGCACTAATAATGATATATATTTTTAAAGTTACAAGTATCATCTTCAAGTGTAAAAATATGAATAGTTTAACCTTATTTAATTTCCTATGATTTTCATTTCCAATTTACCTTGGTATGTCTTGCTTGATTCATGCATTTGAAAGTAAATTTTCTATTTAGTTCTGTTCTTTTTATCAAGCATTTTTCAAATTCTTCTATTTCATTAAATATCCATTTTCCCCCCTGAAGGATTATACTCAACTTTGCTAGGTAATTGATTTTTGGTTGTAATCCTGGGCCCTTTGACCTTCAAAATTTCATCTTACAAGACCTTAGCTCTTTTAATGTAGAAGCTACTAATTGTGTTACTCTGATTGTGGTTCCATGAAATTTGAATTATATAAATCTGGCTATTTGAAATATTTTCTCTTTGACCTGGAAGCACTAGGCTTTGTTTACAATATTCCCATGAGTTTTCATATTATGATTTATTTCAGGAGATGATTGGTGGATTCCTTCATTTTTTATTTTACCCTCTCATTCATGGATATCAGGGTAATTTTCCAGAATTTTGAAATATGATATTCAGGTTCTTTTTTGATTATGGATTTCAGGCAGCCCAATAATTCTTAAATTATCACTGGATCTATTTTTTTTTTCATCATTTGCCATTCCAATGAAGTATTTCACATTTTTTCTATTTTTTCATTCTGCTGATTTAGTTTATTTCTTGATATTTCATGGAGTCATTAGCTTCCACTTGACCAACTCCAATTAAATACACACACACACACACACACATATATATATATATTCTTCAATGACTTTTCTACTTCCTTTTGCATTATTTTTCTTCTTAAGAAGTTCTTATCTTTAGTGAATTTTTATGCCTCTTTTACCATTTGACCTATTCTACTTTTTCCAATGTTATATTATTCAGGAATTTTTGTGCCTCCTTTAGTAAGTTGTTGTCCTTTTCCCATGATTTTCTTTCATTACTCTTGCTTTCTCAATTTATGTTTTACTCTCTAATATGATTTTTACATTCTTTTATAAAAATTTAAATATCCATATTTTGAGGCTTTGGTTGAAACTGATTGATTTTGTTGTCTTCTCAGATTTTGTTTAGACCTTCCTTGTACCGTAGTAACTTTATATGGTAAGGTTTGTTGTTGGTTTTCTCATTTTCCAGGCTATGTTTAACTTTTAACTTTATGCCAAAGTTCAATTCTATACTTGGGGTGGAGGGAAAAATGTCCCAAGATTTAGGTTTTTCTAACTTTTTTAAAGAGATAGTTGTGAAAGTCTATAAGTTTCAGGTCTTTCAGGGTGGTATGGTCCAAGGAGAAGTATGATCACTGCTGTTTTATTAGTGCTCTTGTCCTCCAGGACTGCAGGTATTCTTCTCTATCATAGAACTGTGACCAGTGCTTATGTAGCCCTGTAGTTACCTGATGTAGTGGGACCACATATGGAAAATGCAATTAAGTCCTGCTCCCTGTGCAAGAAAAGAGTTCCCTGTAATTTTCTGCTTACCAATTTTCTGATCCCCTTACCACCAGTGGTGTGAAAGTTGTGGAATGTCCTATGGAGTATTACTTTTTCTTCAAGATCTGCTGCTGATTTATTGAGGCAGGGATTTATATTGGCATGGTCTTCACCAGACTGTGCTGAACTATTCTACCATCGACAGCCCAGTGAGTGAGACTTTTTTTCTCCTTAGCTTCTAAGTACTCTTGGGCTAGAAAAAAATTTCACCTCATTCTTTTATTGGTTCTGCTGATTGTGGTTGCATTTTGAGGCATTATTGTTGAGTTGTTTGTAGAGGAATTTGGGAGAACTCTGGCAAGTCCCTGCCTTTACTCCACCATCTTGAATGGGGAGGGAGGTTATTTAAAAAAAATAAACTGAATATGTGTTTTTGACAAAACTTTTTAAAATTCTGCTACCAGATAAAAATCTAGTTTTATAAATACACATCTGATTGGCATACCATGTTCAGAGAAGAATTTGGGAGAGAATAAGCCTCTGAAAATAGCATTATAATAAAACTGCTGATTTACAGGAATCTAAATGATGGAACTGGAACCTTTTTTTTTAATCACTGTAATTTACATGTAAAAAAATCTTCATTTTTAGATAAATACAAATCACCTTCTGTTCAGAATGACGTCAGTTTAAAAAGATTGTTCAAAAAAGAACTCTCTACAAAAACTCCTTAGACACATTCCACTTTTACTTCTCCTTAACTGCAGTTATTCATCACATGCTGATGCTTATTTATCAGCTTTAATTGCTTCTCAGCTGATTTGTTTTTTTCTGTGCTTCCCCATATCATTTAAAATTTCTATGAGAGTCTTGGGCTTGAAGCTGTTGAGTAATCCCTGAGTAAGAGTTTATGACCAAATTCAAGAAATTTTTAGTAGCAAAATTAAGATTAAGCTGTTGCATCAATCCAAAAAAATCCCAAAGAGGCTATGCAGTAAACGTGTTATATGAGATAAGGGTCCCATAGCGTGTAGGTAATTTTGTGGGAAAAGTCATTATTCATCTTGGTCACTCTCTGTCTCTCTCTCTCTCTGTCTCTGTCTCTCTCTATCTCTGTCTCTCTCTGTCTCTGTCTCTGTCTCTCTCTCTCTCTCTGTCTCTCTCTGTCTCTCTCTCTCTGTGTCTCTCTCTCTGTGTCTCTCTCTGTCTCTGTCTCTCTCTGTCTTTGTCTCTGTCTCTGTCTCTCTCTGTCTCTGTCTCTGTCTCTGTCTCTGTCTCTGTCTCTCTCTCTCTGTCTCTGTCTCTGTCTCTGTCTCTGTCTCTCTCTCTCTCTCTCTCTCTCTGTCTGTCTCTCTCTCTCTCTCTCTCTCTCTCTCTGTCTCTCTCTCTCTCTCTCTCATCTACTCAAAGCTAAAAATGCCCACAATGGAGGCTAGAAGGTAATATTGTCTTTTATTTGTGCCTCCCCCCATCTACAGTTTCCTATTTTTAATGTTTCTTACCTTTTCCCTCTTAATTTAACACTCATTTTCTGTGTACTCTACTCTTCCGTTACTTTTTCTCAAAGCAACTTCTGAGAATTTCCATGCCAAAAATAGATCATCATTTGAAAGAGATAAATTAAGATTAGAAGAAAAAATCAATTTCCACCACCATTATTTGGTTTAGTAGAAGAATTTTCAGTGCTGTGTATAGTATTAATGAATCAAAATTTTGTAAACTATATACCACTCTTATCTGAATCTTGAGGTTCAATGTGCAGGTATGTTAAAAAAAATTATAATTTATCTCAGCTGCCAAGTAACATATAAATCTATCTTTCATTCAGCTGACAAAATAATTTTCTTAAGGTATTGGTCTGACAATTTTACCCAGACCCCATTCAATAAAACTCAAGTAGCTCACTAGCATTTATAATAATAATTTAAGGTTGGGAATATACTTTATGAATAGTCTGATTTTTTTCCCCTTGCCCTAACCTGGAAAATGTATACTATTATTGTCCTCATTTTACAGATGTAGGCACTGAGGCAGACAGAGATTAAGTAATTTTTCCAGGGTCACAAAGCTAGGGAAGATGTGGATTTAGTTCTTCATGACTCTAAGTCCAGTTGTCTATACATCATACCATTTATTTACCTGCAGCAGATATTAGACACATGTATGCATTTGCATAAACATAACTCTATTGTGGTTACAAAAAGAATATTAACAAAAACAATGAGCCATATTTCTGCAATCAAGATAAAAATTTCTTAATAGAGATGTATGCAGTTGTTAATAAAAAGGGTGAGACTAGCCTCTTTGGGTAAGCAACCAGGGAGGGATGGAGAAAAATTCTCTTCTTTAATTCATAGGAAAGGAGTTATTCATGGTTGAGAACCTTCACAATTGGCTACAGAGAATTTGGAAATGTGAATTGGCACTCTGGTGTAAATGATCACATACCTCCTTGACAATTGAGGAAGGTTAATTGTTTTGTGGGACTCAACTGCCTCTGGTAATCTTGACTGGGATATCAGAACCACCTAATTAAGGACCACTTGGTAAGTTATACCTTACAGGAGAGAAAAGCATGCCAAATTTCACAAGGCAGGACAAGAATTATCTTTTGGGTAGGGGTTCGACCAAGACAGTTTTTGTTTGCAAGCAATAAAACAGAGGTCCCCAGTTAAATTGCTTAGGTAACAGAACAAATGTCCCAGTGACTAGTTGCTTGAACTGTAACACCACTCTCATTAAGGCATTCAAAGTAGGATAGACTACATTTTTAACTAAATTAAGCAATGGGACTTGAAAAAAATGGGAATAGGATCAGTTATGGAGTAGAATAATTTATCAAAAGATACAACATAATTTGTTTTCAATATTTTTTACATATGTGAATGAATGTGATTTGCATATATTGTATGCATATGTGTGTGAGTGTTGGGGGAGAGAGACATGTGAATACACATATTGAATGAGTAAATGAAAAGTTTGAGAGATGTAGTTTCTGGGCAATTAATAATCCATTAATATTCAATTAGGTTAGCTTATAATCAATAAATTGAAGTCACTAATTTTCTCATTTACCAAAGATTAATTTTGAGAACACTCAATGCTTAAAAACCTTTTGAAGAGTCTGTCTGTGATGGGGAGAAATCAGCTCTGATTGGTTATCAGTTAATGAGATTATTTATATTATAATGAGAAACAGGACTTTTCTAATGAATGTCTGAGTGTGTGACTTTGACCACAATCATTTCTCTTTTGTATAAAGAGACTCATTTTCACCCAGACCACTCCTGCCTTGGGGAATCTAGAAAAAGGGAATGATCTCTACCCAGACCATATAAGTTGAACATGGGCTGGGATTCACCTAGATTGGATTTTCTTTACACGTTAATAAAAATAAACTCCCCCAGTTTGGTGCAGTCACCCAAGATTGATAAGAATGTCTCAATTTCAACCCTGTCCTTCACAAGGGCTAGGCCTTGAATGAGGAACTAATCATTGGTTATTAATAATCAAAGAATTTTTTGGTCTCATATATAGAATTGGTTATTTTTGTAAGAAAATAATCATTTGGGATGGCCAGGTAGCACAGCGAGTAAGATCACCAGCCCCACTGTCAGGATGACCTGGGGATCGAATCCGGGCTCAGACACTTAGCACCCACCCAGAAACACCTGGCCATGTAACCTTGAGCAAGTTACTTAACCCCAATTGCTTAGGGACAGCCAGGTGGCTCAGCGAGTAAGAGCACTGGTTCCAGTGCTGGGATGACCTAGGGATCAAATGTGGGCTCAGATACTCAACATCACAACCAGAAATAACTGGCTGTGTAATCTTGAGCAAGTTATTTAGCCCTTATTGCTTTAAAAAAAAGTAATCTTTTTTTCTCTACATATATTCCTCTTTTGGCATTTAAAGTCCTTAACAGTTTAGGTCCCTTAATAATTTTCCCACTTATGTTCCATTTTACTTTCCTCTACGTATTATAAGACTTAGTGACACTGGTCTCTTTTCTGATCTTCAAGTGTTGTACCCAAACCCAAATCACATGCCACTTAATTTGGAGCCTACCATTAATACCCTTTATATTTGTCTTTGTTTCTATCCTAAACCCTGTAACCTCTTGAAGTAGCTTAAAGGCTTAGTCCTGGGTAAAAGTGAATCACCCAAGGCAAGGTCCCCTGCCCCCTTATCTTTCCCTGAATTAGCACTTCCCTAAAGGAGTAAGCCTTGAAGCAACATTTTGTACAAGGGGCATGATGTAAGTCTGTACAGAGATCATGGGACAAGTCTATCTCATATAAGAGACTACCCTATTCTGGGATGCTGACCAAGCAAGGTTCCCACTCACAGAGCTGACCAACAATATCACCTCCACTCTCCACCCAGAATATGACCTTGGCCTGTTCCATGACCCCAGCCTATTCTGGGGAATTCAACTCCCCTGTGCCCTCCACCATCCTGTACCCTCCACCCTGTTCTAGGAGGGACCCCTGTCACAGGGAAGGTAGTACCCTTGTATCATGTTTCCCAAATTAGCCCTAAGCTATAGATCCAACCAATTGCTGTTCTTGGCTTTTGTACTTCATTGCTTATGCCAGCTCTCCTCCCAAATTGTGATTTTTGCCTTTATAAGCAATGTATGCACCCCAATTTGGGGCTGCCTGATTTGAGTGTATACTCCAGGAAGTCACGTGCTTTATCAATATATCCACACCTAAATTTACCTTGAACCCAGGTCTAAGGCTCATGCTTATTATCTGCACAATACAAGTAGGCTCCTTTTCTTTTAATTGATTGTTCCTATGGTTGCAATGCTCTCTTTCCTGACCTCTATTTTCTAGCTTCCCTGGCTTCCTTCAAGACTTGTCTCAAATTAAATAGTCTGCAGAAGATATTTCAAGGACTATATCAAAATAAATGAAATAAAATGCAAGAAAACACAGGACAAATTGGAGGCAATCTCAGAGGGAAAGGGCTATAATTTAAAAGACTGAAAATGTTCTCTTTTAGGAGGGGGAATTTTAGCTGAAATTTGAATGACACCTAGGAATCCAGTTCATAGTAACAAAGAAGCAAACCATTCCAGACATACAGGACAATCAATGAAACGTGCTCCTGGAGATGGAGTATTTTGTACAAAAACTAAGAGAGTTAAGTCTAAGAAAACTGAAAAGGTAAAAAGAGGCAAGGTTATAAAAGGTTTTAAAAGTCAAACAAATATTATTTTTTTCTTTTTTAAATTTAAATGTATTTATTTATTTTTAGTTTACTACATTCAGTTTCACAATCCCTTGAGTTTCAAATTTTCTCCAACTCCCTCTCGTCTCCCCCCCACACCCCATGGTGGCATGCAGTAAAATATAAGATCTAAAAATACCTTTACAATAAACATTAGTCAAGTTCTGAAGAAGGATTATAACTGATGGAGTGAACAGTGAGAAATAATAAATTAAAAAAAAAAGAGAGAGCAATTAGTTTGCTTCAATCTGCATTCAGACTCCATAGTTCTTTCTCTGGATGTGGATATGTATTTTCATCATGAGTCTTTTGGAGTTATCTTATAACCTTGCATTGCTGAGAAGTGCCCCTACTACCAAAGTTAGTCATTACACATATGATGTGTTTGTAGCTGTGTACAAATTTCTCCTGGTTCTGTTCTTCTCACTCCACATCAGATTATTATTATATCCAAGTTATCATGAAGTCCATCTGCTCTTCATTTCTTATAACACAATGTTATTCCATTACATTCATATACCACAACTTGTTTAGCCATTCCCTAATTGATGGACATCCCCTTGATTTCCAATTCTTTCCCACCACAAAAAGAGCTGTTATAAATATTTTTGTACATATGGTATGTTTCCTTTCCCCACTTCTATGATTTCTTTAGGATATAACCCTCGAAGTTATACCGCTGGGTGAAAGGGTATGCAATTATTTATAGCCCTTTGGGCATAGTTTCCAGATTGCTCTCCAGAATGGTTTAATCATTTCACAACTACACCAACAATGTATTAGTGTTCCAATTTTTCCACATCCTCTCCAGCATTTATCGTTTACCTCTTTTGTCATCTTAGCCAATCTGACAGGTGAGATGTACCTCAGGCTGTCTTTTCCTTTCTTATAACTCCCTTAACTTCTCCTCTAATGATTTAGATGCTATAAAACTAGGTATATACGACTATGTTTAGTATTGATATTACTTCATTTTCTATGGTACATTTTAGCAAGATGTAATTTCATTTGATATCTCTTTTAATTGGATCTAGTTTTTATTTTGTTTTGTCTGAGATCAGTATTGTTATCCCTACTTTATTATGTCAATTGAAGCATAACAAATTCTGCTTCAGCCATTTGCCTTACTCTATGTGTATCTCTCTGCCTCAAATGTGTTTTGTTTTTCTTTTTTGTGAATAACATATTGTAGAACTCTGTTTTTTAATCCACTCTGCTATGTGCTTCTATTTTCTGGGAGAGTTCCCAAACTCAAATCACATACCACCTGATCTGGAACCCACCATTAAGCCCTTTATATTTGTATTTGTCTCTATCCTACACCCTGTAATAGCGTGAAAAAGCTTAAGGCATAGTTTTGGGTATTGCCCAAGGCGTAGTCCCCTAACCCCCTGCAAGGGTTATGGGATTTAAAGATCTTCCATGCCCCATTGGACTTGCTGATGTGCAGGAAGGGGTGGGGCAAGAGGAAGCAGAAGCCAAGCTAGAGTTCCTGCAGTGACTGGCGGTGGTGGTGACAGCGGCAGCAGCAGCAGCAGCAGCAGCAGAGGCAGTGGCAGTGCTGAGGTGGAAGTGGAGGCACAAACCCCTTTTTTTGAGCCAGCCAGAATTTTTGCTAAGGACTCCTTCTGAGGACTGCCAGGGGCTGGAGCTGCTAGGAGAATGCTTCCTGGATGCTGAGTAGTTGTTGTGAGTGGAGAGAGGAGGACCTTTGCCTGAGGTAGCCTGTTCTGTTTTAAAGGCTTGAGAATGTGGGTGCTTTCTACTTTATCTACCTGTGCCAATTTCATAACTACTCTGATGGCTTTGACTTTCTGGTTTTGGGACTCAGTCTTTTGGTATTTTAATAAACATTCTAGCTTTATCGCCCATATAGAAAGTCTGATATATTGTGATTGATAACCACATAAGCATATTTGTAATTGCCGTAGACATTGTGAATATTGCATTGCTGATGTACCCCCTACTTCCTGAATTAGCATTCTGTAAATCATCCCTATGTAGGAGGATCAGTCCCGGGGTTATGGTACAAGTTTATCTTAAGAAGAGAAGACCCTGTTCTGTTCCTGCTGACAAAGCAAGGTCCCCACACCCTTGACGCAGAACATGACACCTAGGCTGTCCCCATTGCCCAATGACACTTCATCCCTTCACCTTGTACCCTCCACCCAGTTTTGGGAGGGACCCCCCTTTCCAGGAAAAGTTGCACTCTTTTTCACTTGCATCACTAGCCCTGAGCTATAGATCTAACCAATGATGGTCCTTAGCTCCTGTACATCATTGTTTATGCTAGCTCCCCTCCCCAATAGTGGTTTTTGTGGTTTTAGCCTTTATAAGAACTGAATGTACCTCAATTTGGGGCTGCCTGATTCGAGTTCATACTCTAGGCAGTCGCGCCCTTGATCAATAAATCCACACCTAAATTTATCTTGAACCCAGGTCTTTGCTTGCTCTTATTCTCGCACAACACTTTCCATACTATTCTCTCTAACCCACTTATACTTTTCTCTCTCCTTTCATCCTTTCCCTCATCACCTCTATTTTGCTTTTGACCACGGCTTCCCTCAATCTACCTTCCTTTCTATTGGAACCCTCCCTTTTCTTTCCTCTTTCCCCTACCACTTTATCCTTCTCTTCTATCAAATCCTTCCCTTTTCTTTCCTCTTTCCCCTAGCACTTCATCCTTCCTTCTATCCAACCCCTCCCCTTTCTTTCCCTTTTCTCCTCCTACTTCCCTATATGGTTTAGATAGATTTGTATAACCTACTCAACATTTCTCAGTCCCTCTTAAACCAAATCTAATGAGAGTAAGGTTTTAAACAATGCTTGCCCCACCTTTTTTTCCTTCTACTGTAATGTCTTTGTACCTGTTTATGTTATGCAATTTACCCTATTCTTCCTTTGCCTTTACTCTTCTCAATACAATTCTTTTTTTCACTCCTAATTAATTGCATTTGTATCACATCAAAGTCAATTTATACCCAAATACTTAGTCTTTTTATTCCTCTTTTAACTACCTTATTAAAGACACAGTACTCAAGAGTTACAAGTATCATCTTCCAGGGTAGGTATATGATCAGTATAACCTTATTGAATAACATATTATTTTTATTTCCTGTTCACCTCTTTATGATTCTCTTGAGCCTTGTATTTGCAGATCAAATGTTCTGTTCAGCTATGTTTTTTTTTTTTAATAAGGAATGATTGAATGCTCCCTATTCATTAAATATTCATTGTTAATCTTGAAAGTTTATGATCAATTGTCCTGGGCAGTTCATTCTTGCTTTTCATACAAACTTCTTTGCCTTCTGGAATATCATATGTTAAGTCCTCTGATTCTTTAATGTAGAATCTGAGTCCTATGTAATTCTGACTGCAATTCAATTATTTTTAAATTCCTTCTTTCAGGCATCTTGCAATATTTTTTTTCCTTGACCTGATTATTCTGGAATTTGGCTGCAATATTCCTTTGACTTTTCATTTTGGGATCTCTTTCAGGAGGTAATTGGATTATTTCAATGATTATTTTACCTCTGATTCTCTAGAGGTTTTCCTTGTTAATTTCTTGAAAGATGTGCTCTTGGGGCGGCCAGGTAGCACAGTGAGTAAGAGCACCAGCTCCAGTGTCAGGATGACCTGGGGATTGAATCCTGGGCTCAGACACTTAGCACCCACCCAGAAACACCTGGCCATGTAACCTTGAGCAAGTTACTTAACCCTGATTGCTAAAAAAAAAAGAAAGATGTGCGCTCTCTCTCTCTCTCTCTCTCTCTCTCTCTCTCTCTCTCTCTCTCTC
>NW_027187283.1:5624502-5626394 GCF_028583685.1 Petaurus breviceps papuanus | reverse complement strand
TCTCTCTCTCTCTCTCTCTCTCTCTCTCTCTCTCTCTCTCTCTCTCTTTATTTTTACCCTTCACATTTTTTTTTTTGCTTTTTGGAGGGCAATTGGGATTAAGTAACTTTCCCAAGGTCACACTTTGTGTTAAGTGTCTGAGGCCAGATTTGAACTCAGGTCCTCCTGACTCCAGGGCCAGTGCTCTATTCACTGCACCACCTAGACGCCCCCATACCATGCACATTTTTACGGTATTTTACTTCTGATTTTTACCTTTCAGAAATTGCTCTCTCTCTTCTATCCACTCCCCACTTCTCTTGTCCCCTTCACTTCATATTTTTCTATATGGTAAAATGCATTTCTACACACCGCTGAGTGTACATATCATAACCTCTTTGAATGAATTCCAATGAGATTAAGGTTCATGTCATCCCCTACCAACTTTACCAATTTTGCCACCCACTCTAAAATCTTTTTCAGGTCTCTTTTTTTGTGAGATAATTAATCCCATTCTACCTCTACTTTTCTTGTTCTCCCACTGCGTTCTTTTTTCTAATCCCTTAATTTTAATTTAATTTAATTTTTGATTATTATACCATTACATTCAACTCACACCTCTGCTTTCTATGTATATTCCTTCTAACTACCTTAATAATGAGAAAGTTTTGTTAGTTACAAATATCATTTTCCCAGGAAGGAATATAAACTACTGATTCATCTCTCTGATTCAAATTTCTCCTCAATATAGTTCATCATCTGCACAGCTGATAAAGTTTTCTTCCCAAAGTTCAGTTCTAGTCATCTTACTCACAACTATTAAATAAACTCTAGAGACTTCATATTACATACAGGATCAAATATAAAATTATGTTTGGCAATTTTTAGAGGAAGAAACTAAATGTATCTATAACTATATGAAAAAATACTCTAAATCACTATTAATTAGGGAAATGCAAATCACAACTCTGAGACACCACCGCACACCTATCAGAATGACCAGTATGACAGAAAAGGAAACTGATAAATGTTGGAGATAATGTGAAAAATTTGAAACACTGATGCATCATTCGTGGAGCTATGAACTGATCTGACTATTCCAGAGTATAATTTGGAAATATGGCCAAAGGACTACAGAACTATGCATATCCTTTGATAGAACATTACTACTCTTAGGCTTACATCCCAAAGAGATCATATAAAAAGGAAAACGACCTACATTACAAACCTATAACAGCCCTTCTTGTGGTAGCAAAAATTGGAAATTGTGAGGATGCCCATTTACTGAAGAAAAGCTGAACAAGTTGTACAATTTGATTGTAATAAAATATTATTCTGCCATAGAAATGATGAGCAGGATGACTTCAGAAAATCCTGGAAAGAGTATCTTGAACTGATATAGAATGATGTGACCAGTACTAGGGAAACATGTACAGAATAACAACAATATTGTATGATGATCTAGTGTAAATGACAGCTATTCTCAGTAATATATTGATCCAAGATAATCACAAAAGACACAAGATTAAAAATGCTATCTACCTGCAGAAAAAGAACTCATAACATCTCCATACAGACAAATGAATTATTAGCATTCTTTCTTTATTCCTTCCTTCCTTCCTTCTTTCCTTCCTTCCTTCCTTCCTTCCTTCCTTCCTTCCTTCCTTCCTTCCTTCCTTCCTTCCTTCCTTCCTTCCTTCCTTCCTTTCTTTCTTTCTTTCTCTTTCTTTCTTTCTTTCTTTCTTTCTTTCTTTCTTTCTTTCTTTCTTTCTTTCTTTCTTTCTTTCTTTCTTTCTTTCTTTCTTTCTTTCTTTCTTTCTTCCTTCCTTCCTTCCTTCCTTCCTTCCTTCCTTCCTTCCTTTCTTCCTTTCTTTCTTTCTTTCTTTCTTTCTTTCTTTCTTTCTTTCTTTCTT
>NW_027187283.1:5622874-5624492 GCF_028583685.1 Petaurus breviceps papuanus | reverse complement strand
CTTTCTTTCTTTCTTTCTTTCTTTCTTTCTTTCTTTCTTTCTTTCTTTCTTTCTTTCTTTCTTTCTTTCTTTGCCACCAAATGACTTATATGGCAATGTATTACATGTTTCCATGCATATAACATCTATTAGGTTGCTTACTGTTTCAGGGAGGAAAAGGGGTGGTAGTGTGCAATAGAATATGGAACTGAAAACATAAAACAACATTTCATTGAAATTGCTTTTAAATGTAGTTCTGGAAAATGAAATATCCAAAATGAAAAAAAAACAAATTATCAGGGAAAGTAATGAAAAAAATGTGAAATAAAATGGATTTGCATTACAAAATCTCAAACTCTATTACAAAGTGATATTCATCAAAAGCATTTGGTACTAGATAAGAAATAGAGTAGTTGATCAATGGAAGAGATTAGGTACAAAATATAAACTAACAAGGGGCAGCCAGGTAGCTCAGCAAGTAAGAGCACAGTTTCCAGTGTCGGGATGACCTGGGGATCGAATCCAGGCTCCGACACTTAGCACCACACCTAGAAATAACTGGACATGTAACTTTGAGCAAGTTACTTAACCCTGATTGTGCATAAAAAAATAAAATAAAATATAAACTAACAGATAAAGAATACCAATTTTATATTCTCCTTTCATATAATTCTTCCACTTTAGCATATACTGTGTTTCCCCGATAATAAGACACTGTCTTATTAATTTTTTTGGACAGAAAAACACCAGAGAACTTATTTTCAGGGGAGGGCTTATTTTAATGAACATTGACAGCAATTTTAATAAACAGGTAAATGTGAACAATAAAATGTACCAGCAAGCAAATCACTGGGGAAGAACAGGATGATGTGCTCACTGCTGCAGCTCTGATTGGATGCAGCTCTGAGCGCGGCGTGTGTTTCACCCGGCGGGGGGGGAGCATACAGAGGGTACTGTAATGTAGCATGTAGCGCATGGGATCACCTTCACTATAGTAGCAATCTCAATAGGGCTTATTTTCAGGGAGGGCTTATTTTAGAGTAATCTTACACAGTAAGGGGAGGGCTTATTTTTGGGATAGGTCTTATTATCGGGGAAAAACGGTACCTACCTAAGAAAACTGGGAAATGAGATGGTTGTTTCCAAGAGCTAATCTAAATATTCTCTGTGTCTAGTATGAGCTTTATGATTAAAGTAGAATTAGAATAATGAGAATTTTAATTATATAAGATTTTTAGTCATACCATTTTCACCACAAATACACTTCTAAAGCAAGCAAATTCTTCATATTGCTCTCTTCTCTTTCTTCAATTAATCTCTCTTTTATATGCCTCTGTTCTACTAGTCTTTCTTACTCCTTCTCTCTTCCCCTCTCCATTCCTTTCTTTCCATTGAAGTATTTTCTCTTCTTTCTCTTTTCCTTTCCTCTCTCTCTCCATTTGTCCTTCTGTCCCTTTCTCTCCTCTTTTCCTTTAAATTAATTTAATTTTAGTTTTCAACATTCACTTACATAAACTTTTTAGTTTTGAATTTTCTCTACCTCCTTCCCTTCCCCCCTCCCTAAGACTGTGCAATCTGATAAAGAAAGGTTCTCTCTCTCTCTCTCTCTCTCTCTCTCTCTCTCTCTCTCTCTCTCTCT
>NW_027187283.1:5611465-5622864 GCF_028583685.1 Petaurus breviceps papuanus | reverse complement strand
TCTCTCTCTCTCTCTCTCTCTCTCTCTCTCTCTCTCTCTCTCTCTCTTTCTCTCTCTCCATATATATATATATATATATATATACACATACATACTCTTATTAAACATATTTTCACATTATTCGTGTTATAAAGGAGAATTACAATGAATGGGAGAAGCCACAGGAAAGAAAAAGAAAACAAAGAAAAACAAAACAAAGATAGAACAAATAGTATTCTTCAATTTACATTCACGTTCCATAGGTTTGTTTTGTTTTTCCCCCTCTGGATGTGGATAGCATTTTCCATTATGAGTCTTTTGGAGTTGTCTTGTATCTTTGCTTGGCTGAGAGGATCTAAGTCTAGCAAAGTTAGTCATCACACAATGTGGTTATCACTGTGTAGCATGTTCTCTTGTTTCTGCTCATTTCATTCAACATAAGTTCACATACATCTTTCAAGATTTTTCTGAAGTCGGCCTGGTCATCATTATTTATAGCACAATCATATTTCATTTCATTCACATAATACAACTTGTTTAGCCATTCCCCAACTGACAGTCATCCCCTAAATTTCATATTCTTTGCCACTAGAAAAAAAGCTGCTATTAACATGTTCATACATGCGATTCCTTTTCCCATATGTATGGTCTCTCTGGCATACTTCCCTAAAATTGATATTATTAAGCCAAAGGGTGTTCACATTTCAGAGCATTGTTCCCAATTGTTCTCCAGAATGTTTGGATCAGTTCACAACTCCACCAACAATGCAATAGTGTTCCAATTTTCTCACATCCTCTCAAACATTTATAATTCTCCTGTTTTGCCATATTAGCAAATCTGGTAAGTGTGATGTGATGACTCAGATGTGTTTTGATTTGCATTTCTCCAATCAATAGAGATTTAGAGTATTTTTTCACACGATTATAGAAAGTTTTAAATTTCTTCCTATGGAAACTGCCTGTTCAGATCCTTTGAGTATTCATCAATTGGGGAATGTCTCTTTCTCTCTTATTCAATTATTTTCCATTGCTCTATCTCTCCCATCTCCTTCCTTCTTCCTCTCTGTCTCCTCATTCTCTTCTCTTTTCCTGGCCTCTCTTCTCCTTTCCCCTTCTCCTTTCCTTTCTTCCCCTTTCCCTCTGCCTCAAACAATTATACCAGGAATATGATAATATACATATATATATATATATATATATTTACATCTACGCGATATGGCGAAACACTGGCTTAAATTAGACACTTAATCACATTCTTTTGTAGAAGAGAACCCATTCCTAAATTATATTTGCATACACCCTTATCTCTTCCTCAAACTTTCCCTTACTTTTTTATAGATGTAGTCTAATGTTTTTCTGTCTGTGCAGGCAGAATAAAAAATTTTTTCAAGCAATTTCGAAACGGAAATGGAATGGTAAAATAAAGCAAAGTAAATCAGTCTGTTCATTTCTTGACAACTAGTGGATGACAAGAGTACATTTGGATTTCCTGGATGTCTATTGTAGAACATAGAGGAATTTGAAACCTTTTAGTATAATATAAAGGAGGCATTTAAGGACAAAAAGCCTCATTTATAGACAATTTCATTCTTTAGAGCCTGAGTTGTGTGGGAGAGCACAGACTGATGTGATTATCATAATAAACAAATGTTTTCTGATCCATTGTGCTAAGATTTGTTCCAGAAAATAATTCAAGTTTAAGCTGGTCCCAACCTATGACTACAGCAGTGTAAACAAAACAAAACAAAACATTTTAAAGAGTATTGCCACACAGGTTGAATGGCCACAATGTGATGAATTCAATCCAGCTTTGAAACCTAAACTTTTCATTAGGAAAATATAAATAAATAAAAATTAGTAGATGTGCTCTTTCATAGATAAGTTTCAGATAGAATATTGAAAGTAATACTGTCTATTAAGTAACTGACCCATTGTACTCTATTAAAATACATTCATTTGATTTTGTTACTACAATGCAATGAATGAAATTTTTTTTTCAGAGAAAAGGTAATAACAATTTAACAAAAATTATTTTTTAATGTAGAGGCTAGATAATATAGTGGATAGAGTACTGGGCCTGGAGTCAGGAAGACCTCTGTTCAGAGTTGGCCTCAGACACTTACTGGCTATACATCCAACAGCAAGTCACTTAACCTTGTTTGTCTCAGTTCCCTCATCTGTTATATGAGCCAGAGCTGGAAAGGGCAAATTGTTCAGTATCTTCACCAAGAAATCCCAAATGGGACCATGAAGAGTTGTATATGACTGAAATAATTGAACAACAAGCTGCCCTTGCAACAAATACATATTAGGCAGCTACTACATCCATGACAC
The DNA here is from genome assembly GCF_028583685.1 of Petaurus breviceps papuanus. Taxonomy (NCBI): domain Eukaryota; kingdom Metazoa; phylum Chordata; class Mammalia; order Diprotodontia; family Petauridae; genus Petaurus; species Petaurus breviceps. Next base: position 5,620,551 of record NW_027187283.1, on the reverse strand, counting down.
ACCACCCTGGTAGACTTTAAAAGAGTTACAAAGTTTAGATATTATATGGCCCCTACCGTGTTGAAATTTACAGGGTAGTCATATATCCAGGAAGCATACCTTGATTTACTGAGAAACTTTGCTAATAAATCCATTTCCACAATTAAAAAAATAGAGTTTTTATCAAAATAAAGAAGTTTGATTATTTACAAATGGAAAAATTGTCATGCTAGATCAATTATCTGTTCAACTTAATACTTTGCCATTTATAGTGGAATTCAGGAATTACTTTATAAGGGCATTACTATGTAGTTGAGCAGAAATCATAAGGTTTAGATATTTCTGCTTAAGCAAGTTGCTTTTCATTATCAATAACTTACAATGGAAGTATGTATTTCAAATGAATTGTTTCCTCTATTAGGATGTAAGAACATTGGAAATAGGGATCTTCTTACTCTTCTATTCATATTCTCAATATTTCGTCCAGTACTTTGTGCATAATAGGCTCTTAATAAGAGTTTTATTCATTTATTTTTTTAAAACAAATTTTCTTATGTACTGAGAAATTTGGGGCAATCAAACATGAGCACACTCTTTTCCCCACATCATCAATTCAAAACCTATTTATCATTTTTGCCATTCTAATCTCTCAGAAAGATATGGTTTTCATTTCTAGGATTCACTCTCATTGCTCTATTCTTTCTTTCTATTAGAATAGCTTGCCCCTTCCATCTTTCAATAGATACAGTGCTGTCTCAAGTGTAAGTGGCTCAGTGAATAGAGCACCGCCCCTGGAGTCAGGAGGACCTGAGTTCAAATCCAGTCTTAGATAAGTGACACAATTACTAACCATGTGACCTTGGGCAAGTCACTTAACCCCAATTGCCCTCCAAAAAAGCAAAAAAACAAAAACAAAAGTGAGAAAGAGAGATACAGTGTTTATGTCCCTCTTGAACTCTAATTAGCAATCATTGCGGCACTTTTGGACACCTCAAACTGGCAGCTCTATCAGAATTTCAAACTGAATAATAAGAAAAGAACATTATCCTCCCTACTATTTCAACTCCCCCAAATTCCTATAGCTCTATTCAATAGTCCATTTTCCCATTCGTTCAGATTCTCATCCTTGATTTGGTTTTTCCTTTCACCTCCATCTGAATATTCATTCAGTTGCTAATTATTAATGATTCTTCCTCTACAATATGTCTCTCAGCCATCCTCTTTACTCAGCTTAAGTGATTACAACCTTAGTTCAGGTCCTGGTCACCATTTCTGTAAAATGATTACAATAGATGTGTAATTCATCTTTCTGATTTTAAATAGTTTCTCTCTTCTCTGATCCGTTTTCAGTTGCAAAATTATCTTTCTTGACCATCAAATCATGTCAATTTCTTGCTTCAAAATGTCTCTCCTTTTTATCTCTATATTTTTATTTTTATTTTAGAGGGCAATTGGAGTTGTGAATTGCCCAAGGTCACATGTCTAGTTTTTGTGTTGTGTCTGAGGCTGGATTTGAACTCAGGTCCTCCTGATTCCAGGGCCAGTGTTCTATTCACTGTGCCACCTAGCCACCACAATTTATCTCTATATATTTGAAAAAGTATTACAATTTATTCTTGATTTAGCTTTGACCTACTTTTATGCATTTGCCCCTTGTTGGTGCCATCGCTCATTTTATGTTCTAACTAGTTGAACCAAAGAATGATCTCCCAAAATCAGACAAACAAAAAAAACTGCATCCCATTAAATGTTCTCATACCTTTGCATAGAATGTCCTCATTTCCAAGATACAATGCCTGCTTTTAGCAATCTGAATATTTTTTCAAAGCTTAAATGCTTTCTCCAATATGAAGCCTTTACATAGTCCTCCCTTTGTCAGTACTCTTTCACAAAATAGTTTGAATTTATTTGTATGTAAATAGGAAAAAAAAATCACTTTTTGTCCTTCTCTCTCTGATACTTAGAGAGTGAACTGTACACAGTAGTCTTAATGAATTCTTTTGATGAATCTCAAACTACCTGCAGCTGGCAGCACAAAAAAGTAAAGCAAGAGCAAATTCTCTAAGTGCTTTGATCCTTTTAGTTGTGTTTCTCTACACAGCAATGCTTTGTGGGAATAAGGGTACTGACTTCAGGTAATACTGGACTATATACTAGGTTATTCTTTGGCTTTCTCTTACACTCAAAGGAATGACTGCATGCATAGCAGTAATAGTACATGTTCTGGGCCTTATGGCTCTTTTCCATCTTCATCATTTCCTCTTATCTTCCTCACGAGAATTACATGCACTTTAGCAAAAATGGTCCAGCACAGCGTCATGCTTCTGAGATTTCTGCCTCTCATGTCATGTAAGCAAGCTACACAGTTGTTTGGATATAATGATATTTCCTATCTGCCCCTGAAAGGCTTTGTGTAGATGTGTCCTTTATGCTTAGAATGGCTTTGGGAAGTTAGAGATGATGTGTTTATCAGAAATAAGCCTAGAGATTAACTTCTTTTTATAATTCAGTAAATAGTTTTTGCCTTTAGGAAATTTCTTGTCTTTACCAAATTGATGTGTTGAAAAGGAGTATGGAAAAGTAGACTATGGAGCTCCTTGAAAATTATTGATAGTGCAAGCACTGTGACCTAACAATCTTAAGATTGCTTCAGAAAAGAATATTTAAAGTTTTATAGGGACACAGAATATGCTAGGAAGATCTAAAATTAGGAAGAGTGTGAAGGAAAATGTCTTGATAAGCTTTAGGTCCAATAATGAAATTGTGACAGCCTGTAGGCCTGAAAAAATAAAAAGTAGATACATGTAGAACTATACATACAAACATGTTTGTGCAACCATGTATACATGTCCTTGTGCATAAATGTACATGTATAAGTCAATGTTTACAGGGATATTTTATATATGCGAATTCATGTTTATGTCCATATGCATGTATGCATATATGGACAATATTTGCCAAAGGAAATACAGTTTATTGGAAAGGATATTGAACTGGGACTTGTAGTATGTGGAATCTAATACCAACTCATTGTAGCTTTGTCACTTTGGCAAGTCATTTAACCCCTCTCACCTGAGATCTGTAGCTGTAGGTGAATCAGTTAGACTATTTGAGCTTCAATTTCTCTTTAACTCCGAAATTCTCTGATTTCCCAATTCCACATATTTACTCTGGTGGGGCAGGGAGGCAGTTGAGAAAATAAAGAGTGCAAGAAAAAAGACACTGTCTTGGCTTCAAGAAAATTTTAATCTTTTTAGAAAGACAAGGTTATAGATACATGAAAAAGTAAAATAATGATAGAATATAATAACCAGTAATAGAAGAAGAAAAGGAGTAAAACAGGGTTGATTAGTTGTTTTAACATGAGTTAAAGTATGTGCTAAAGGATATTAATCCATTTAAAATTGAAGTGGCAAAGGAAAATTTTCCTTTCCTACAAATGCATCATTAATTATATCATTTTTTTTCACAGAGTTTTGCATGTTTAATACAGTCAAAGTGATGGATGGTGATGAACAAATGAAAATTTGAAATATTTTTAGCATTCTAATTTATTCCACTTTCAAGAAATTAGAAATAAATCCCTTTATAAATGTGAATTTATCTTGCAGTTAGCTAAGCTATAAGAAAAAATAATGGAAACTCAAAACGTGAACTAATCAAATCAGCTTTCATATATAAATGAGTACATCAGATTAAAAAGATTAAAAGTATTCATAGTCATAGCTAACTAGCTAGATAAAAATCTGAATGCATGCTTTCATTTATGTAAGGAGTTACTAGTAAAGAAAATGCTGTCTACCAATATAGATTGACAACATATATGTGACTCATACACTTAAAAAATATATTTTGGCTACAGAAAAGGGGTAAGTTATTTATTCCTGATTACATAACCAATATGTTTAAGACCTAATTATAAAAGCAAGCTTTGTTGACTCCATGACTTTTATTTTATCAGCTAAATCATGTTAACTCAATACTAATTACCTACTAGTAAAAATGTTATATCAAGAAAATGTTTTTGAAGCAAAGTTTTAAAATTGCCTTGAAAAATAGACAGGTAGAGGGGTGGCTATTGGTTCTATCTTTCAATTGGAAAGTCTGTTCTATTTTGCAATTCAGAATTATGCCATCATATTCATAGCCACTGTAGTTGCTGTGAATATTGTGTTGGCACTATAGTTAGGAATATAACAATATTGTAGTAGTGTCAAAGATGGATGGTATAGGAAGACCTATTGTGAGGTAATTTAAGTAGTTTCGTTAAGAGATAATGAGTTCCTGGACTGGGGTTGAGATTGTGTGAGTAGAAGAAAAGAATGTATGAAGGCATGTTATAGATATATAAATCAAAAGATTTGTTACCTGACAATATCCAGGGGACAGCAGAAGAGTGAGGGAAGAGAAAGAGTCAAGAATAATTTAAAATTTGTTAATGAAGGTTCCTATTAGAATGAAATTTTGAAATTGAATAGGGATGGGAAGAGAACAATTTAACTTTAGACATGGTGAATCTCTGATGATTACAAATAGAGCTGTCTAGTATACAGTTAATCATTCAGCAATAGAGTTTAGTAGACAGATAGAGCCTGAATGTACATATTGGGAGTTATCTTCATAAAGATGATAAATTCCTGGCACCTGATAAGATCATCAAGGGAGAAAGTATAGAGAGAATAGATGTGTGCCTAGGAGAGAACCCTGTGATAAATGGGTGGAAAAATATTATAATTCAACAAAATGACTAGCAAAAAGCCAGACATTCAGGGGAAAATATAAAAGATAACAATTCCACTGAAGCAAAGGGAAGAGAGAATATCTAGTAGAAAGATATTGTAAGCATTGTAAAGAAAAAAAATACCAACCATCCAAGTAAAATGATTACAAAGAAAAGGCCAGTGGATATAGCAGTATACTTTCTAGAAGAAGGAGGAGTAGGAAGAGGAAGAGGAGAAGGAAGAAGAGGGGGAGGAAAAGGAGGAGGAGGAAGAAGAGAAGAAAGAGGAGGTGAAGAAGAAGGAGCAGAAGAAGATAGAGGAGGAGGGGAAAGAGGAGAAGGAAGAGGAGGAAGAGGAGGAGATGGAGAAGATAGAAGACAAGAAGGAAAAGGAGGAGGAGAAATCAACAGCAAGACATGCCAAGCATTTATCAGATCCTCTGCATTAAGTATAAAGTAATCTCCAAAAGAGAGCCAAGTAGGTGCTGTATCTTGCCCCTATCACACTTCTATTTTCCTTATCAAGTCCTATTAGCAGGTGGAAGACAGTTTTTTTTTTCCATTTCAGCTATAGCTTGGCCAATGCATCCTTTTCAAGATCATTGATTTAGGTACAGAAAACAAGTTGATATGACTTTTCAGCTTTCTTAGATTTTCTACTTTTTTTTAAAATAGTAGAAAAAATTTCATAGAGGTTTACTGCTATGCATCTCAAAACCCTTCTCTCTGTTTCATCAAATGTCATTTTGAGTTGTGATCTTTCCTTCCAATGATACATGCATAGCTAAAAAAAAATTTGTGCCCAGTATCAGGATAAATTATATTCACCACGTCAATTTATACCATGTATCAAACATTTGACAAACATTTGTTAAGTGCTCACTATGCGCTATTCTCTGCATTAAATGTTGCAGTAACACAAACATATAAAAGTCTTTACTTCAATGAGTTTATAATGAGTGAATTCTGAGAAAACCAGGGATTTGAAGAGGCAGAAGTGAAGAGGGTGAACATGTATCTAACAGGCATGGAGTTAAGTCAATGCAAAGAAATGGGGATAGAAGATTGAATACTACATATCAGAACTTTGACTGTAATCTTACTCTTAACATGGAAGAAATACTAATCTGAAGCAAGTATTCAATAATTCAGAAGATTTTTCCCCTTTTTATTAATGACATTAGGTTTTTGCAGTAGAGGTGGAGAGTGGTGGCATTATTCTTTACATCTCTTGTAATATAATTCATTTCCTACCATAATACTGATTTCCCACTGAGGAAAGAATATCTAAAAGTGATACTGAAAGCCTGAATTCCATTTAATTTTTATCAATATATTCCTACAAAAACTCTAATTTGGGCAATAGAAGCAGAATGAACACATAACTTGATAATGATTTTTTTCTTCATTCTTTGCAAGCCAATCCTATATAAAAGACAAGTGTTATACAGTAATTGGGAGAAGAAAAAGCCAGCTATGATTTCCCTAAAAATTCAATTAGTAACTATCTTAAGTTTTAGCTTCATTAAATAGGTGATAAGAACCTACCAGAAGTCAATTAAATCTGAAATTCTTTGCTTATTTCCTTTTTGTTAGGAAAGCAGAAACAGAATGATCTTCTAAGCACAGTAAAGAAAATCTTTCTTTTGCCTGACTCATAAATAGGTACCACTGATCAGAAAATCAAATCAAGGAGTAGATTACTTTCCCCCCTTTTTTCCTCTCTGTTCCTAGAATTTGTGGTTTCCACAGGAGCCAAGAATTTCCTTTCAAACATAACTCAGAAAATATTGTTGGTGAACAACTAGTTAATAGTTGCTATAAGAAAAAAAAAATAGTTGCTGCAAGACAGTAAAATAGAATACCTTATTGTGTCTTCAACCAGGTCCATTCCACATCTATGACTTTACCCTTTTCTATTAGACACATCACAATAGCACTTTGTGCCTTTGTGTGCCTTTGGGAGAATGGGTATGGCATGCTTTATCATATGACCCCTCAAAGGAATATTTCTTTGGGGGAGCTCTGACACCTCCCTTTACTGATAGCTATAGTAACTTGCATTCTCCAATATATGATATATTGTCCATGCTATAACTGGAAGGGAAGAATTTTATCCCTATAAAATCAATTTCTAAATATCTTCTCACTTTAGATACCCTTATAAAGCATAAAGCATCTGTGTTTACAATCTCCTAGTGAAGTGGACTATGGCTGTTGTTGTTGCTAAAATAAGTACTGCGAAAACTGTATTTCCATAATCGAAAGATTAATTATAGTAATTGCATAGATATGTTCATTTATTATTGTCAGTTTACTGAAGATATGATTTGCAATACAGTTTATTTTCCAGAGGAATTGATTATGGAAATACTGATAAATTGTTTCCAAACACAGAGACAGAAGAGAAATAATTGAATGCATTCACAATATACTCTACAACTTAGCTATAAAAAAGTGACAGACCAGAGGCTAATTTTGTTATACATATTTGTCAATTTTTATGCATGAAAATACAATATTTCATAATACAATTTGAAAGTGTCATTTTATGCATAAATTCATGGGTTATATCTCAGCTGTAAATTGTGATCCAGCTTAAGCTGTTCAGCAAAACAAATTTATATTTACATATATTGCATTTTATTGCTACAAAACATACTGAGTTAGGTTTTGAGTTGCAGAAACATTCATCTATATAGCTGGATATCATCACATACTCATGAATGGCTGGAAATATTCATTTTTTTATAGATTTTGTTATAGAATATGCATCGATTTTGTATTTGTGCTCCATTTTTTTCTCTGCCTCAAACACCAAATTTGCTACAATATTATCAGGCATATACAAATTGGACTAAAGTTAAATATGGGAATGTTGTGCAATCAATAAGTACAAGTCAATCAATAAGCACATATTTGGAATAGTATAACAGTGGTGATAAGATGGGTATTTTTTATTAGGTCTCAATATGTTGGAGATTAGGCTTACTTTGCATTTTTTCAGGAAATTTGAATATTCTTTAATGACAGCAAGCTACTTCAAGAAATATTTTTCTGTCAATGTTGTAGGATTGTTGATCATGGTACTTTACAGTCTTTGAAGAATTGAAGTTGCATCACCCAAAGAGCAAGAGAAGTACTTGGTGAGCATTAATAGATTGAAATACCTTAAAAATGACAAATAATGGAATATAAAGTATGCCATCAGAGAAATATGTGATTGGGGTGGCTAGGTGGTGCAATGAATACAGCACCAGCCCTGGAGTCGGGAAGACCTGATTTCAAATCTGGCTTCAGAAACTTAACACCAAAACTAGCCATGAGACCTTGGGCAAGTCACTTAACCCTATCTGCCCTCCAAAAAGAAAAAAAAAACAGAAAGAAAGAAAAAGAAAAGAAATATGTGATCGACAGCAAACAAAGGCTAATACATGTAAATAATCAAGATGATCAAGATGAAGTAATAGGCAGACAATCTGCTCTAAAAGTATTTTCATTGTTAAATTAACTGAAAGAATGTTCCCAGTATGTTGGATAGACCTCTATGGCAAATTTGTAGGAGGATATGAATAAGAGTTGCACGGAATAAGAAGGAATGGATTGCTTGCCATAGGTATCACTGTATTATAGTACAGTGAAAAGAACACTAACTCTGGAATTAGAGGCCTGGGATTCAAGTCTTGCCTCCAATATTCATTTAACTTCTCTGGGTCACAATATTCTCATTTGGAAAATGAACATTTTGGATTAGCTATTTTCTGGGGTCTCTTCTAGATCTATGATACTGTTTTTCCTAATGGATGATACTGCAGATACATTTGAGTATATGTACATGGTTAACATGAAAATATCATATGAATCAATCAATTAACATGTATTAAGTGCCAATTATGTGCCAGGCACTGTGCTATACAATGGGGATACAAAAGGGGAGAAAAGAGAGTTCCTGCACTGAAAAGCTTCACAATCTAATGACTAGCACCCATCTTCCTAGGCTCTTGTGAGGACCGAAAGACATAATGATTATTAAATATTTAGCACAGTTTCCAACATACAGTAAAAAGGTCTTTGCCATCAGAGTAGGAGTTTTAATGAGCCTTAGTTAGATGGGAAAGCTTCAAGTATAGGCCTATAGATATTTATTACTGTCATCTGAAAACCAGTCTAACCAACTCATTATATAATATATGCATAAATTTATATCAATAGATAAATAATGGCCACACATATATCAATGCATAGATAAACATAAATATAAGGGTTAGGTCAACTAAAATAGCATGCATGAATAAATAGTGTGAATTGTTAGGCTTTTATCTCAAGCAGGCCATTAGGGTATCACATGGGGCAGGACCCTTCTTCCTCATTCTATAGTGTTTACTTC
>NW_027187283.1:5591809-5611455 GCF_028583685.1 Petaurus breviceps papuanus | reverse complement strand
CAGCCTGCAACTTTCTAACCTTGACTGTCAACATAGCCAAGGAACCAAGTTTTTTGGAAGACAATAGTGATAAGTGAACACCATATACTTTTCTTCTCAATGACATTGATATTAAGGTGTACATAGAGGAGGAAATAAGAAATTAATAGTTAAAAAAATTAAAAATGTCATTTGGGATTCAGGAGAAGAGAAAAAAATTGAAGATTACTAAATCATATATCCTTAATCTTTTCTTCAAGAAGAGTATCAGAATGTCTTAGATGGATATCATGTGTACCAAAGAGTATCACATACACACACACACACCACAAAAACCTGGATTAACCTTAAGTAAGGGAGAATGATTTATTGTTAATATGATAAGGGTTTCCAAAACTTGTGTATTTGAGATTTAGAAAACAGTCAGACATGTTTCTACCTAGGTAAACAATTAAAATCAGCACTAATCTAGAAGAAAGAAGAAAATAAGATATTATTTTGAAGCAGAGTAGCATCATTTCAATATATTCTAATAAGTTATTTATTTTGAAATAATGAGATATGGTCAAAGGTAAAACGATTGAATATGATTATCACTTTATTAGTGATGTTAAACTGATGTAAAGCAGTCATCACAAAGAGTACAAAAAAGTCCAGAAACCACTTCAGTCAATAAGCAATTGATATCCCTGCCAAACAGAGGGACGTAGCAGCCAATGTTGTCTTACAAATTACTAAAAGGCAGTGGAAGAGAAAATGAGTTGGCAGCTTCATTTGAGATTTAAATAAGCCAAATCTTCCCAAGAGTGTTATAGATAAAACTGGAAGTAAAACAACAATTAGGCACAGGAAAAAAAAAAAACAGATTTGCCAATGTTTCTACAGTCATCTGTTCTCATCATTTATGACAGTAGAATAATCATATGTGAATTCTAATGCCCCACTACCTAATGTACAATATAAGAAACAAGATTTGTATAATTTTTAAAAAGTGAATTGTGAATATATTTTTCTTGATACATTATTTAAAGAAGGCACAAATGATAGAAATTAGTTTGTAACATACCAAGGAAACAGTGTTTTAAATATTTTAGAGAAGGCAAAAACAACAATGAAAAAGAAAATATAAGAATTACTCATTACTTGTAAAAAAAACTATAATAAATGTAGCACTGTCTTAAGGGTATGGTCTCTTTCCTATTGAAGTTTCAGTTGGAAGTTGAATTCTTCAGTGGACAATTATCTGGGGTTTAGGGTTTTCGTGGGTCTCTACTAATAAAACTATAATTCATCACCTACCTACCCCCATCATTGTACTTACCTTTAAGAGTTGGCCAGTAAACACAATTAGATGAAAGCTATGGTATTTATGGAGGAGAGAAAGTAATAACAATAGTAATAAAATGTTGCCTTCATTGGATTTGAATTGTCTCCCACATCTAAAACAAATATAAAGTGCGCTAGTACAGAGATACTCATGAGGAACACATATGGTCAGAGCACCTCTTATTTCTAACACTACTCCTCATGCTTTTACCTATATGTATTGGATAGGTATCTAAATGAATATGGCTGGCTCTCTTCCCAACTCACGCTGGTCAAACTCTTGAAAGCTCTAGTCTTGACTGACAGATCCTGCTATCTGCTAGGTGTATTTTGTCTTTCCAGGCAAAATAAAAATTTCTGAAAGATAGCATCGCTTATGGGAGTTAAAAAGTTAAAAATCTCTACCCTGTGACAGAGTGAAGAAATGAGCACCTCTCAAAAACCAGACTGCTTAGTTGCTAGATGTCACAGTTCTCAGAGCTAGCTCCTGCATCAACTCCCTTCCCTCTACACCAGAATGTGCTTGCTTTTAAATTTTTCACCAGGGATGTACCTCATATTTGGTCAATCCTTCCAATTTGATTCATTTTAATCAGAGCAATTCGGCTTGCCTTATGAAAAGGTAACAAAGTATAATCCTTCTTAATAATTCTTGAGGCCTTAAACCTCTTATTTTTGATTACCTGGACTTACCTTCTGTGATTTCCAATAAGATGATAAGTTAACCAAACAACTCACCCAATCCTTTAGATAAGAAAGAAAACAAAAACAAAAGATATCAGGGATTAATAATGCAGATCCCATTGTCATCTCTATTAAATCTTTAGGCATCCTTAATAGAAATATAAAAAAGGAACAGATAAGCTTTTGTAGATAATTTTCATAAGAAGACTCCGTTTTGAAAAAAAGATTATTAAAAGTTACGAAAGTATGCCATTTTATTTATTCTTTTCTTTAAAAAAAAAAAGTCCTCAACTAATTAGGGCAAGACACAGCCTTAAAAGTTTCTCTACTACTGAGTTTTTTCCTATCTATATGCTAGGATAAACTTGAAATTATTTTGTAATTCAATTAGTTTATAAGCTGATTTTTGTCAGAGCACTTTTTTACTTTATTTGCTGTATTTGTATAGAGGATGGGCAAACCAACTAGAAAATTATTTAGAAGCAACTGTATCAAGCTCAAATAAAAAGGGAGGCCTTGGGCCATATACTGAGTTATAAAAAGACACATTTACATTATTTAAATTATTATATATCTATTTAATTGGTTAAATATTCCCCAACTGCCATTTTGTGGCATATATGCCATAAGTCATACACCCATATTTTACAAGATAACTTTAATTCTTGTTGAGCAATTGGGGCAGATTTCTAGATGGCTCTTGCAGTGGACTATAAAACAGTAGAAATACCACTTCCTTGCTTTTTGCCTTTTTTTACCATGTTTCTTCCATACATGACTTGAGAAGGCAGCAGGCTAAAGAGGAATTTCATATATGAGTAAAAGCATTGAAGACAAAATATGGCAAAGATAAAGGCTTATTTAGCCTAGAAAATACCTCCTTGAAATCAAGGAGGAATGTTCATAAGCATTGTGCTTCCAGTGTCTACGCTTCTAGTCAATGAAGAGAGGTTTCTTAGGGAATATCAGCCTTGAGAGTTACCTTACATGAAACCTCACATCTGAGCATCCAGAAATATAACCTTCTCTCCAGAAAAGGGAGATTAGCTTATCAGGGGGTCCTTTGGGAGAAAAAGAACAAAATTAGCATGTGGCTTCCAGAATTAGGGAAAGCAGTACCAATTGACCAAAAAGACAAGAAATGAAGGACCAAGTGTTAGGGACTTTGCATTTTGCTATTACAATGATTTATTCAAACTGCGAGGACATGATGGAAAGAGAGTGTTTTATTTTTTCTTGTTGTTAGATGGATGTAATAAACACTTAAAATCCTATATCCATCTTGTTCTCTTTCACATTTGTATAAGTGTTGAAGACCCTTTTACCTACAACTATGTAAACCTAGACAAAAACTCTATTTGGAAGGTTTTTTTTTTTTTCCCAGAGTAAATTCTGATTTGCAGAATAATGAGGAAAAGTGATATTAATCTTTTGAATCAACCTCAATGTCAATGAAGGTGAGCAAAAGCCCAGACCTTAAAGTAAAGAGCCAAGATTGCACCATCTTTTGCTGCCTAGTGACACAGCCTTCTCTTTTAAATATAAATATTTCCATTGTTGGTGAAGTTGTGAACTATTCCAACCACAGTGGAAAGCAATTTGGAACTATGCCCAAAGCGCAATGAAACTGTGCATTCCCTTTAATGCAGAAATACCACTACAAGGTCTATATGCCAAAGAGATATTAAAAATGGACAATGATCTACACATACAAAAATATTTATATCAACTCCTTTTGTTGTGGCAAAGAATTGGAAACGGACATGCCCATCAATTTGGAAATGGCTATATAATTTGTGGCATAAGAATGTAACGGAACACTATAATGTTATAAGAAATAATGAGCATGTAAATTTCTGAGAAAACTGGAAAGACTTACCTGAACTAATGCTGAGTAAAATAAGCAGAACCAGGAGAACAGCATTGTATGATGATCAACTATGAATGATTTAGTTCTTCTCAACAATACAATAATCCAAGATAATTCCAAAAGACGCATGATAGAAAATGTAATCCACATCCAGAGAAAGAACTGATAGAGTCTGACTTCAGATAAAAGCAAACTACTTTCTTTCTTTTTTTTTCACTTTTTCCTTTTGTTCTATTTCTTCTTTCACAAAATGACTAATGTGAAAATATGTATTACATGACAGCACATGTATAAACAATGTCAGATTACTCATCATATTGAGGAGAGGGGAGGGAGGAAAATAGGGATAGAGAAAAATTTGAAAGTCAAAATCTCATAAAAATGAATGTTGAAAATTGTCTTTGGGGGATGGGGGGGTGGAGCCAAGATGGAGGAACAGAAGCAGTAACTTTTCTAAGCTCCTCTGTGAATCCCATCACTTAACTTTAAAAAGTGAATCTGAATGGAATTTGGAGTGTCAGAATCCACTGGGAGATGTAGCATGGCAGAATCTAGGCCAGGAAAGTGCCCACATGGGTTGGCGTAGGGGCAGCATGGAGCATGTGGGGGCTGCACCATCCAGGACTAGAGAGAGGACTATAGCAGAGAGAGAAGGAGCCCCAGCCAGAAGACTCACCCACCCCAAAGGCGATTCACCATCTCAACAGTGGCTCACCACAGGATGGGAGGATCTGTGAGAGCTGGGTAAGAGAAAGCTCAGGGCCCACAGCAGAGACAGCCCCTTCTGCTGGGGCTATCAGCCCACCACCTGGTAGTTTAAAAATCACCAGCCTAGTTTTCCAGGGTCCAGAATGGCAAACTAATCTCTAGCTGCTCCAATTCCCCCTCCTTGACCGAGAAAACCCAGAGATAAATGTCCCACCCAGAGTAAAATCCTGAAATAGCAGAAATAGGCTCAGGCTTAGGAGTCATGGAGAAAAGGTGTAACTGAGGCAGTAAGGAGTTTGAAGAGAAGATCAGGAGGGTCGCAACAAGCCCCACCTAACATTCCCTGCAAAAGCCTGCCTGACCTGTAGTCCAGGGGCATAGAGGCAGAAATCTGAAGTGGCTGACCACCTCTCCCCTATAGATTAGTCTGTGAGCCTCAGGGTAATTCAGGGGAAACACTGAGAATCCTGGCCTTGGCCTCAATCTAGACACCCAGAGGCTACAGCACATAAAGCCAACAGCCAGGCACCTGGCTCCCAGCCTGAGAAGCTTGGGTAAGAGTACTCTATATTCCAGGAGCAGAAATACACTTTAAAGGACAGGAAATAGGCAATTACAATTCGCCAGAAGCAACTTACAAAGGCAAGAACAAAGACAATAGAATCCTTTTATTCTGAATGAGAAGAATCACTTTCAGGAAACACCATGAACAGATATAGGAGAGATAACTTCAGAGTTATTGGTATATATGAAAGCCATGATGAAAAAAGCAGCCTGGACAACATCCTCCAAGAGATTGTCAAAGAAAACTGTCCTGAAGTCCTAAAATCAGAAGGTAAAATAGTTGTTGAAAAAAATTAAAAGTCTTCTCCTGAAAGAGATCCTAAATTGACAACTCCAAGGAATATAGTAGCCAAGTTCCAGAATTACAAGATTAAGCAGAAAATATTGCAAGCAGCCAAAAAGAAACAATTCAAATTTTGTGGAACTATGGTCAGGATTACACAGGACCTAGCAACTTCTACATTAAAGATCAGAGGGATTAGAATTTGATATTTTGTAATGCAAAAGAGCTAGGACTGCAAACAAGGATTAACTATCCAGCAAAACTGAGCATAATCTTTCAAGCAAGAAGATTGTGATTTAATGAAATAAGGGACTTCCCAGACTTTTCTGATGAAAAAGCCAGAGCTCAGTGTAAAATGTGATCTCCAATTACAAGACTCAAGAAAGACATAAAAAGGTAAACAAGGAAAACAAACACTCATTCATACACACATGCACACACACACACACACACTCACATACACATGCAGAGAACTTGGAATTCAATAAGAGCAAACTGTTTGTAATCCTATATGAGAAGCTAATAAGTGTCAATATTGAAGTTTATATGATTATCATGATCTTTAAAACGATTATACATAGATAGAGGGTGTGGGTATAAATAAAATAAACTGATGATAAAAAAAACCTTATTAAGGGGTTCAAAGGGACTGTAATGGGAAAAAAGGAAAGGATGAGACAGAAAAAGGTAAATTATGTCATAAGAGGAGCCATAAAAACATGCTATAGTAGAAGGGAAGGAAAGAGGGAGAAGAACATCATTTGAACATTATTCTCACTGGTTCTGCTTCAAAGAGCGATCAACATAATCAATTGAGTGTAAGATTCTAACATGAAAAGACACAAAAACTCATTAAATAGAGGGAAAGGAGGGAGGGAGAGGAGCACTGTTTGAAATTTACTCTCATTGGTTTGGGGCCAAAGGGGGAATAACATACTCTGATAAGTATTGAATCTATTGTGTGCTATGGGCAGTAGGAGGGTAATGGGGAGATAAGATGGGGGGGGTGATTAGAAGGGAGGGAAATAGTAGTAAGGGGAGATGATAGGTAAAGAAGGGGGAGTCACAAGGAGGGAACACTGAGGGAGGCAGTGGTCAGAAGGAAAACCCTCAAGGAGGGGAAGGTAGAAGGAAGGGAAAAAAAAAACATAAGCAGGGGAAGAAATAGAATGGAGGGAAAGAGTCAGATAGTAATCATTACTCTGAATGTGAATGGGATGAACTCTCCCATAAAACAGAGGAGGATAGAAGAATGGATTAAAAACCATAATCTTACAGCATGCTGTCTACAAGAAACACATTTGAAACAAAGGGATACCCACTGGCCAATGTTAAAAGGCTGGAGTACAATACATTGTGCTTCAGTAAAAAAAAAAAAAAAAGCTGGTGTAGCAATCATTATCTCAGATAAAGCAAAAGCAAAAATTGATATAATTAAAAGAGTTAAGGAAGAAAACTGCATTCTACTAAAAGGCACCATTGAGAATGAAGCACTATCAATACTTAACATATATACACCCAGTGGTTAAGCATCCAAATTCCTAGAGGAGAAGTTAAGGGAATTAGAAGAAGAAATAGATAACAAAACTCTCCTAGTGGGGGACCTTAATCTCCCCCTCTCTGAACTTGATAAATTTAACCTCAAAATAAACAAGAAAGAAGTTAAATAGGAGAATAGAATTTTAGAGAGGCTAGATATGAAAGATATCTGGAGAAAACTAAATGGGGATAAAAAAGGAACATACATTCTTCTCAGTGGTTCATGGCATGTAATCAAAAATCGACCATGTTCTTGAGCATAAAAACCTTACAATTCAGTACAGAAAGGAAGAAATAATAAATGCATACTTCTCAGATCATGATGTAATAAAACTCGTAATAAAGGGCCAGAAAAGATAGACTAAAACCTAATTGGAAATTAAACATTTCAATCATAAAGTGTAAGTGTGTCAAACAAGAAATTATAGAAACAATCAGTAACTTTATTAAGGAGAATGAAAACAATGAGACAATATACCAAAATTTGTGGGACATAGCAAAAGCAGTTCTTAGGGGAAGTTTTATATACCTGAGTGCATACATGATAAATTCAAGAATAGGGAGGTCAATGAATTGGACATGAAATTGAAAAAGCTACAAAAAGAACAAATCGAAAATCCCCAATTAAATATTTAATTAGAAATACTGGAAAGCAAAGGAAAGATTAATAAAATTGAAATAAAAAAACTATTGAATTAAAAAATAAAATTAAGAGCTGGTTTTATGAAAAAAATGATAGATGCTTAGTCAATAAAATAAAAAAGAAAGAAGAAAACCTTATTATGAGTATCAAAAATGAAAAAGGTCACATCCAACGAAGAGGAAACCAAAAAGTAATTAGGACTTATTTTTCCAAATTGTATGCACACAAATTTGACAATATTAGTGAAATGGATGAATATTTACAAAAATATAAGTTGCCCAGATTAACTGGAGAGGAAGTAAAGTACTGAAATAACCCTATCTCCAAAAAATAAATCAAGCAACATCTCAGGAAAAAATCTCCAGTGCCAGATGGATGTACTAGTGAATTCTATCAAACATTTAAAGAACAATTGATTCCAAAACTTTGCACACCACTTGGAAAATTTAGTAAAGGAGGAGTCCTACAAAATTCTTTTTATTGCACAAATGCGGTACTGATACCTCAATCAGGAAGATATAAAACAGAAAAAGAAAATTGTGGACCAATTTCCCACATGAATATAGATGCAAAAAATTTAAATGTTAGCAAAAAGGCTACAGCAACTTATCACAAGAATAATGCACTTTGATCAGGTAGGATTTATTCCAGGAATACAAGGATGGTTTAAAATTAGGAAAACCATCAGTATAATTGATCATATCAAAAATAAAACTAGGAGAAACCACGTAATTTTCTCAATAGCTTTTGACAAAATACAACATACATTCCTATTAAGAGCACTAGAAAGAATAGGAATAAATGAAGCCTTCCTTAACATAATAGGTAGCATTTATTTAAAGCCATCAGCTAGAAGCATTTCCAATAAGATCAGGGGTAAATCAAGGGTGTCCAGTATCACCTATCTTATTCAATCTGGTACTAGCAATGTTAGCACTAGCAATTGGAGGAGAAAAAGAAATCAAAGGAATCAAATTAGGCAAAGAAGAGACCAAGCTATCACTCTTTACAGTTGATTGATGATATACTTAGAGAATCCTAGAGAATCAAGCAAAAATCTCCTTGAGACAGTAAAAATAAAATAAATGGCAGTTGAAAGATATAAAATAAACCCACATAAATCCTTGACTTTCCTGTATATTTCTAATGAAATTCAATAGAAAGAGCTAGAAAGAGAAATACCATTTAAATGTAATGTAGAAATTATAAAATATTTTAGAATTTACTTTCCAAAAAAACCCAGGACCTATATGATCACAACTACAAAACATTTTCACAGAAATAAAGTCAGATCTAACTAATTGGAAAAACATCAATTGCTTGTGGTTGAGTTGAGCTAATATAATAAAAAAAAACAATTTTACCTAAATTAAATTATATATTTAGTGCCATACCAATCAATTTAAAAAAAAAAAACCTACTTTATAGAGCTAGAAAAAATAATAACAAAATTCATTAGGAAATACAAAAGGTCCAGAATATCAAGGGGATTCATGAAAAGAAATGCTAGGGAAGGTGGACAAGCTATACCAGGTTTTAATCTGTATTATAAAGTAGGAGTCATCACAACTACTTGGTACTGGCTGAGGAATACAGTATTGGATCAATGGAATAGGTTGGGAACATGAGACTTAGCAGTCAATGACTATAGCAATGTTTTATTTGACAAACACAAAGACTCCATTTTTTGGGATAAGAACTCAGTATTTGATGAAAACTGCTGGGAAAACTGGAATATACTATGGCAGAAACTGGACATAGACCATTATCTAACACCATATACCAAAATCAAGTCTAAGTCATTGCATGATCTAGGTATAAAGGCTGATACTGTAAGCAATCACAGAAATCAAGGAATAGTTAACTTGTCAGATTTGTGGAGAGAGGAAGACTTTACGACCAAACAAGAATTAGAGAGCATTATAAAATGCAAAATGGATAATTTTGATTACATTATATTGAGAAGCTTCTGTACAAATAAAGCCAATGTAACCAAGATTAAGAGGGAAGTGGGAAATTGGAAAAGAATTTTTACAACCAATGTCTCTGATAAAGGACTCATTCTAAAATATACAGAGAATTTATTCAAATCTATAAGAATACAAGTCATTCCCCAATTGATAAATTGTCAAAGGATATGAACTTCCTTCAGAGGAAGAAATGAAAGACATCTATAAGCATATGAAAAAATGTTCTAAATCACTATTGATGAGAGAAATTCAAATTAAAACAACTCTGAAGTACCATATCTCAACAGTCAGATTGGCTAAGATGAAAAAACAGGAAAAAGACAAATGCTGTCAAGAATGTGGAAAAATTGGAACACTAATGCATTGCTGGTAGAGTTGTGAGCTGATCCAACCATTCTGGAGAGCAATCTGGAATTATGCCCACAGGGCTATAAATAATTTCATATCCTTTGACCTAGCAATACCACTTTTAGGGTTTTATCCCAAAGAGATCTTAGAAGTGGGAGGAAGACCCATATGTACAAAAATATTTATAGCAGCTCTTTTTGTGGTGGCAAAGAACTGGAAATTAAGGGGGAGACCATCATTTGGAGAATTGCTAAACTAGTTGTGGTATAGGAATGTAATGGAATACTATTGTGCTATAGGAAATGAGGAGCAGATTAGCTTCATATTTACCTTTAAAGGCTTATACAAACTGATGCTGAGTGAGAAGATTAGAACCAGGAGAAATTTGTACACAATTACAGATGCAACATATGTTTGACGACCAACTTTGATAGACTGGACTCTTCTCAGCAATGCAGGGTTATAAGTCAAACCCAAAAGACTCATGATGGAGAGCGATGTCTACATCCAGATAAAGAACCAGAAAGAACTGAGTTTGAATGCAGATTGAAGCAAACTACCTCATGTTTTTCTTTTCCGGTTTTGTTTCCTCTTTCCCCTTGTTCATTCCATTTGATCCAATCTTTCTTTATAAACTGACTAATGTCTAATGTGAATGTATTTGCAGATCCTATAATTGATTGTATGCCATCATGTGTTGGGGGCAGGTGGGGAGGGAGGGAGAGGAAATTTGAAACTCAAGGAATTGTAGAACTGAATCTTGTGAACTAAAAGTAAACAAACAAATTCATAAAGTCCAAAAAATTAAAAAAAAACAAACACAAGAAAGTTAGAGGGTGTATGGGGGAGGATAAAAGAGAGAACAGATTGGGGTAGCAGTATTCAGTTGTCTTGCTATCTTCGGGTAGGAGAAAGATGGGGCGGAAATTTGTAACTCAGAATCTTGTCGAAATTCATGTTGAAACTAATAATAAAAATAAATTGGTAAAAAAGGGGAAAATGATAAAAAAAAGAAAATTGTCTTTACATGTAATTGGAACAATAAAGTACTGTATGTATTAAAAATGAATGCAAGCATTTCTTAGTCCTCCAGTCTGACTAATGTTTCTTCTCTCATAATCCCAAAAGAAAGGGACCAGATAAAGAATAATTGTCATAATCTTTATATTACATGTATATTTTTAGATTTCTCCTCTGTTACCATTAGTCAACAATTAATTATTCTCCTTTTACATTCACTACATCTTGTCAAGATCCTCATTACTGCCATCTCAAAATTTTCATATGATTCGTCCTCTTTTTCAGTGAATTCAGTATTTAGCTCACAGTCTTCTCCATTACAAATCTTGCTCTTTCCAACACCCTCACCTACAGGTTCCTCAGCCTGTAAAATCCTCATTACCTTTTGCCTTTATTCTACCATAACCAGTATCAAGAACATCTATATTTTAGATCCATTGCATGCCTTACCTACTTAGCTGAACTTCTTTCAGTTATAACCATTTTCAAACTTAATATCTGTATGTATATAGACATTTTTAAAACCTTCAAAGGGATGAGGGAATGTCATTTTGGTTCTAAAATAGTTAATGGTTTTGGAAATCAGTGTGTATTTAAGTCAATTCAGACAACTTCAAACACAGCAGGAAGGAATATTTTAATGCTATACACCCACCTTATAGTCATTCACTGTGAAGATATACTGCCTATAATGAACAGATGTTAAATCATCATTACCCTTTATCTGCAATTATGTAATGAGTCCTTGTGCCTTCAGTGCAAAAAATAAATAAATAAAAGGAAAAACTTAGAGAATGCTTATATGAGAAATTGGTAACTAAATTGTGAGCCAATTACCCTTGCCCATAATATGCTTCTGTGTTTATTTATTTCACTATATCTTAGAAATTTTGTGAAGTCCCCCTTGTTATATTCTTCTGCTTTTATCTTCATTATATTCATACTTTTCAAAATTTTCACTTGGACTGTCATTTACTATTGTATTACTTCAGATGAAGAATAACCAAGCAGAGAAAGGAGATGTAAACATTTCTGAATTCAAATAAATTTCTTCATAGTCTAGCTGAATACATATTGAATATATACCTTAGGGTGAAAAGAAAATATACGTCCTTGTGTTCGTGTATCTTCTATTCCTCATATCCAGGAATCATAATATTAATCTACCATCAACACTACAGCATTTAATGGTGCTTAACTTATAATAGATTTGTCATCTATCAACATCTTAACATTTCAAAAGTACCCAGTGTTTACTGTGTTGGGCACTGGGGATTCAAAAACAAACAAAATTAAACAAACAACAATCATTATTCACAGGGAATTATGCCCAACTATACAAGTCCTTCTAAAGTTATAGAGTGAGAGCAGAACTCATAAAAAATTATGTAGTGCAACAATTTTCCATGTAAAAAAAATTTGGTGGGGTGGCCAGGTAGCACAGCGAGTAAGAGCACTGCCACCACAGTCGGAATGACCTGGGATCGAATCTGGGCTCAGACACTTAGCACCCATCCAGAAACACCTATCCGTATAACCTTGAGCAAGTTACTTAACCCCAATTGCTTAAAAAAAATTTGGTGGACAGGAAAGTCCTTTTGAAGCAGGATAAGAGAGGAGTGCAATCCAGCACAGGTCATGCCAGCAGAGTACTGACCCCAGCAAAGGAAAGGCAAGCCTCAGTAGCAACAGGGATTGTGTACAGAACTCTAAGCCCACAGATGCCAAAGACAACTTAGAAGCTCAGCAGAAAACATCTGTTGCACCAAGGTAAGAATGAAGTACAGTCCAACCCAGACTGTGCCAGCACAATCTTGACCCTAGCAAACCAGGAGAAGGTCTTGGGAGCCACTGAATCAGCAGCATTAGTGACTGCTTCCAGAAATCTCAATCCAGAGACAGTGAGGGAGTCTCTGGTCAGAAAGAGATTTCAGATATCCCTTTACTAGTATTGAGGCAGGACTCTGCTACTTTATCCATAGTCAGATATAGGCTGAAGTCCTGGATAGCAGTCCTAAGATGAGGAGGAGCACAAGCACATCAGAGCTTGCAGCCACTGTGGAGCAGGGACACTTCTCATACTTCTATGGCAGAAAAAAAGTGTTTCTGGTCACTCACAATCCATACCACAGATCAGAAGAGTATTAAAAACCTCTCATTAAATCATAACACTTTGAAAGAATTGAAAAATTACAGTTCCGTGGAGGTATTTCTGAAAAAAGCTGTACAAATGCCCTGAAGCTTGGAACATGCCCTCTGCCATGGAAGTTGAGCCCTAGTTTAACAAAGGGTTAAAAGTCAAGTAATAGACTGGGAAAATGGGCAAACAGAAAAATTCTGATAATAGAAAGTCACTATGATGACAATGAAGATCAAAACACACACTCAGAAGAAAACAAAGTCAAACCTCCTATCTCCAAAGCTCCAAGAAAAATGTGAACTGGTCATAATCCATGTAAGAGGTAAAAATGATTTGGAAAAACAAATAAGAGAAGTAGAGGAAAACTTTGGAAGAGAAATGAGGGTTATGAAGGAAAATCATGAGAAAAGAATACATATTTTGGTAAAGGAGACACCAAAAATAGTGAAGAAAACACCTTAAAAACAGACTGGAACAAATGGCAAAAAGAGGTCCAAAAATCTAATGAGAATAAGAATGCATCAAAAAGAAGAATTACGTAAATGGAAAAGGAGGCACAAACATTCATTAAAGAGAAGAACTCCTTAAAATGTAAGATCAGCCAAATGGAAAATGAGGTACAAAAAGTCACTAAAGAAAATATTTCCTTAAAAATTAAAATTTAGCAAATGCTAGCTAATAGCCCTAGGAGAAATAAAGAAGCAATAAAACCAAATCTGGACAATGAGAAAATGGAGAACAATGTAAAATATCTCATTGGAGAAAAACTGGAAAATAGAGCCAGCAGATATAATTTAAGAATTACTTGACTACCTGAAAGCCATTATCAAAAAAATAACCTTCTAGACATCATCTTTCAAGAAATTATAAAGGAAAACTTCTCTGATATTCTAGAACCAGAGAGGAAAATAGAAATAGAAAGGATCCACAGATCTTCTCCTGAAGGAGACCCCAAAATGAAAACTCCCAGGAATATTATGGCCAAATCTCAGACAGACCTCTTAGATTAAGGGGAAAATATTGCAAGCAGACAGAAAGAAACAATTCAAGTATGGTGGAGCCAGAGTCAGTAAAACAAAAGATTTAGCAATTTCTACCTTAAAGCATCAGAGTGCATGGAATATGATATTCCTGAAGTCAAAGAAGCTAGGATTATAGCCAAGAATCATCTACCTAGCAAACTCAAGATGATCCTTTAAGAGAAAATGGATATCTGATGAAATAGAGGACTTTCAAGTGTTCTTGAAGAAAAAAAAAACAGAACTTGAACATGAAATTTGTTTTTCAAATATAAGACTCAAGGGAAACATAAAAAGATCAACAGGAAAGGGAAATCATAAGGGACTTAATAGTTAAACTGTTTATATTCCAACATGGGAATATGATACTTTTAATTTATAGGAACTTTCTCATTTTTAGGGCAGTGTAAAGCCAAGCATGGCTTTACAGGTAGAAACAGTATATATAGGAGTATATATAGAAAGATGGCACAGGCATGAGTTGATTATGAAGGAATGATATCTAAAAAAAATAAAATTAAGAGAGAAAGAGAAATTTATAAGAGAAAGGACAAGTGAGAGGTAAAATGGGATAAATTATCTCACATAAATGAGACAAGAAAAAGCCTTTATAATGGAGGGGAAGAGAATGGAAGTAAGGGGTGGTAAGTGAACCTGACTCTCATCAGAATTGACTCAAAGAGGGAATAATGTTTCATATAGAAAAGGAGAAGAGAAAGGAGATAAGAGGAGGTAATGATAGAAGTGGAAGCAGGTTGGGGGAAGGGAAGTTTTATTGGCAAACAAAGTAGTATTTTGCTGCTGGTTTCAGCTATTCAAGTACCTTTGAGCCTCACCTTTGATTGTGTCAAGTCTTTGTTGGAAACAGTATATCTGTGTTTCCCTTAATAGGCCTAAGGGAGTTTCTTCTGCCCTTAATAGGCCTAATGTCATCACATGGAGTCCATGGTGTGATAATTTGCCAGTAGGGTGGGAAAATAAGGGTAGAACAGGAAGGATCAGAGCAGATAAAAGCTTGAACATGATCTGGGACCAAGCTAAACTGAGAGGGAGAATGTTTGTAAAATCCAGCACTCTGTCTTTTCTCTCTGTGTTAATGTTACTTTGTCAGAATGAAAGAAACTAAAGCACAACATCCATAGCAACATAACATAACAACTTATTACTAAGGTGGACACATAGTCTTAAGCAAAGCATATCATTCAGTAAGTCACAGTTTCCTCAATCAATATAAAGTAACCAAGTCAAGTCTTCTTTCATCTTGACTTCAGGCTGGCTTCCAATCATCCTTAAAACAATCATCCTAAAGGGATAATTATTCTTAAGCCAGTCATCATTAAAGGATAGCAGAAAGACAAACACCATCCACCCCTAAGTCGAAGTAAGTTACAATATCATCAATCAGCATTGAGTACCCAAGTAAAGTCGTCTTTCATCTTAACTCTAGGCTTACCTCCAATCCCTGTTGCTCCTCTTGCATGATCCCAGCTTTTGCCTGGATTCACAGATAGGCAGCTCTCTGCTCAGGTTCTGTATCTCAGCTCATGGGTACTGTTCCACTACAAATCCTTAACAGTTTCTGTTTCTAGGAAGACAAAGCTTAACAGAGCCTACAAGAATATTTGCACACATTGTCAGCGCTATCATCTCAATTCACTTTCTGTCTGACAAAGTGACACAAACCAACAAAGCTTTTGTTGGAAAAAAAAATCAAACAAAAATCTACAGTAAAGTCCCAGGATTTCTGTAAACAGCAATAAATTCCTCTTTAAGGACTTCTTTAAACAGCAATAAAGCCCTCTTTTAGGATTTCTTTAAACAGCAATTAAGTCCTCTTTCAGGGCTTCTGGTAAAGTCTTCTTTCATCAGATAGAGTGCTTCATTCTGACAAAGTAACAGCAACACAGACAGAACAGACAGACAGAGTGCCGGACATCACAAATATTCTCCCTCTCAATTCTACTTGGTCCCAGCTCATGCCTCAGATTTTCTATTATTAGTTCTTTCCTGTTCTACCCTTCCTGTTCCACTCTTCTAGCAAGCTCCTCCCACAGTAGGCTCCATTTGATTACTTTAGGCCTATTAAGGATAGGGAAGGACTCCAAACTCTCTCAGATCTATTAAGGGCAATACAAATGTATATTCCTTCCAACAAAGACTTGACATAATCAAGGGTGAGGCTCAAAGACACTTGAATATCTGAAACAAGAAACAAAGTACTACTTTGCTTGCCATTACAATAGTGAGAAGTAAAATTCTTCTGAGGAGGGACTTTGTGAAAGAAGAGAGAGAATTGGATTGACAGGGTGGACATAGGGTGGAGGGTAATACATCTGGCAATAGTAACTGTGAAAAAAACATTGAAGCAAGTTTCTCTGAAAAAGGCCTCATTTCTCAAACATATAGAGAACTGAATCAAATTTATTTTAAAAAGTCATTCCCCAGTGGATAAATGATTATAATATATATGAACTGTTTTAAGATAAAGCAACCAAAGCTAACTTGTTTATATTTTTTTAAATGCTCTAATTCCCTATTTTTTGGAGAAATGCAAATTAAAACAATTATGAGATGCTAACTCCAACTATTAGATTGCCTTCTAAGATGGAAAAGGAAAATAACAAATATTGGATGTAATCTGGGGGAAAATGAGGCATTAATACATTGTTGGGGGAGTTGTAAATTGATTCAGTCATTCTCTACAGCAATTTGGAACTGTGCAGAAAGGACTATACAACTTATGCATACACTTTAATCTAGCAATGCCACCACTAGGTCTGTATCCCAAAAGAGATTTGTTAAAAAAGGAAAAGAACTTATATGTACAAAAATATATATACCATCTCTTTTCTTGTGGCAAAGAATTGAAATTGAGTGGATGCTGATCAATTGGGGATTGACTGAGAATGTTGTGGTATGTTGTTGTGATGGAATACTATTGTGCTGTGGGAAATAATGAGTGAGATGTTCTTTGAAAAGCCTGGATAAATTTGAATGAGTTGATGCAAACTGAAATATACTACGTGAAAAGAAATAGAAATATTGTAAGATGATCAGTTTTGAATGACTTATCTATTCTAAGTAAATACCATGTTCCAAGAGAATTATGAAAGATTTATGATGAAATATGGTATCCATTGCCAGAGAAAGAACTGATAGTGTGTGAATATTGATTAAAACATACTTTTCTTGCCTTATTTTTCTTGGGGGTCTTTTTTTTTGTTCTATATTTTCTTTCATAACATGACTACTATGGAAATGATTTGCATGACTGCACATGTACAAGCTATATCAAATCACTTGCTTTCTCAATAGGGATGAGGCAGGGAGGGAAAAAAAATTGGAACTCAAAGTTTAAAAACAAATGTTAAAATTACTTTTAATGTAACTGAAGAAAAATAAAATACCAAATGAAAATAAACATAAATAAATACAATTTTGCTTTCAAAAATACATAAAGTTGTATATTAACAAGGGCAGACAGGAACTAGGGTGTTGTACTTAAAATAAGCCCTATTGAAATGTATACTGTTTAGTAGTGCCTTTTACTTCTATTTGCATACTATAAAATGAATATAGATCAAGACAAGTGACTGAGGAGAACTCTTGTGACATAGGCATTAATTCCATATTCCCCCAATAAGTCACTCCACTGGTGTAACTTTACAAACTGATTTAAAAGAATAATAAACAGCCATAAATCATTTTAAAGTGATTAATGTTTCATCTTTAAAAGACAAATTGTTTGGGTTAGAGGTTCAATCTGTGACTGCAGAAGGATTTAATTACATGATTCAAACTGTAGGTAACACAAAACTTGGAGAAATCAATAACACACTGCATAATAGATTCAGGATTCAAAAAAAATTAACAGACTAGAACAGCAGGTTAAATATAATGACAAATGGTAATCATTTAGATAACACTTTAAGTTTTAAGATGTGCTTTACATGTATCATGCCATGTTATTTTTATAATAACCTTATACAGCAGATGTTATATTGTCCCCATTTTATGGATGAACAAATTGAGACTGAGGTTTCCAGGGTCATATATCTAATAAGTAATTACGGTAGTATTTGAACTCAGGTTTTTGTTACTTTAATTTTAACATTCTGTCCACACCAAGCTACCTTCTTTTTGAGGCAATGTGGATTAGATGACTTGCCCAGAATCACATAGCAATTGCTTCAAAGTAGAATTGAGACTTCACTCACACTATCATCATAGCTCAAGAAAAAAAGCATACGTCAGATGCATATTCTCACCATCATTAAATACAGTATAGATTAGCCAAAGGTAATCTAACTAGCACCCATGTGGCAGAAAATAAGTCAAACAAATTATCATCCTATAACTTTTCTCCTTTTCAAAACTAAACTCCTACTAAATTTTTTTTCTACACTCCATGACTCAACTTCTTCACCTTTTATTCATTTCACAACATTTTTTATAACTACAGTATTCCTACTTAAACCATTCTTGAAACGTATAAAAATGCTTAATTGTGAAATGGGATAAGATTTTCTAAGAACACATCTGTTTTGATGGCTCCTTAGTCTTTAATAATGTTTACTAAGCTCTCCTTTTAGATACTCTATTCTCTTGCAGTTTTTGCATCTTTTCTTATTTTTGTTTCTCTTCCAGCATGCCTAATCCATCCTTTTCAGGCCTCTTTGTCTGATAATCATCTATGTCTCGCTACAGTGGGTGTCTTCTAAGACCTATCTCGATCATCCTTCTCCTTATAATTTTATTAATCCACATAAAGTCAATTATTGTCTTTATATAGATCTATATATCCCAAGTTATTATATACCCCCAGATAGATTAATATTGATATCAATATTAATGTCATTATCAATATAAAGATAGATGGATAGATAGGTAGACAGATAGATAGATAGATAGATAGATACATACATACATACATACATATATAGATAGATGATAGATAGATGGATAGAGGGATGGAGGGATGGATGGAGGGATGGAGCGATGGATAGATGGATAGACAGACAGACAGACAGACAGACAGACAGACAGACAGACAGATAGATAGATAGATAGATAGATAGATAGATAGATAGATAGATAGATAGATAGATAGATGGATGGATGGATGGATGAATGCATGGATGGGTGGATAGGTCTCAGGAAATATATTAGGTAGTTATACATATATGTTTCTCTGTTTTTCTTGAGGACAGCCCCATTTGACCAGCTACTGAAAATTAAAATTTCATTGTTATCCAGAGCTCCTTTCTCTCACTTATATACTACATTGTAATGTAATGCCAAAAGAAGGCAACTTCCCAGGTTCAAAATACCAGCATAGGTGCTCTCTATTTTATTCAGTGACAAACCAAGAACAGAGAAGATCAAAACATGACATCATTCAAAATACAGCATTTACTAAGCGTGATTAAATAATCTCCAAGCACTACCCCACCCCAGGACCTTCCAATCATTCAATCAATTACAAAGTCTCTGTTCTAAATACTTCTCCACCCCTAGGCTATACCTTAATTAAGTCCACCACAAAGCCCCTCT
>NW_027187283.1:5585216-5591799 GCF_028583685.1 Petaurus breviceps papuanus | reverse complement strand
GGGCAATTCAAAGCGGCCACCAGCAATTCTCTTAGTCTCTCTCTCTCTCCACGAGGTGCTGCTTCCAAAAAGATCTTCCGCCTCTCTCTTGTCTCTCCAAATCTACATCACCAGCTCCTCCCAGTTCAGGACTTTCTTTTCACATCAACAAGCCCATCCCACAGGTGGGATTAACAAACTCTGGGCTTTAACACTATCAATTTGAAAACCAAGCCAATACAGGGGAATCTTTAATTGCCATTACTATCACAGTTAGGTACATAAGGCACAGTAGTAAATGACTATAGTAATCTAGTGTTTGGTAAACCTAAAGACTGTAGTTTCTAAGAGAATAGCTTTTCAGCACTATTCTATGTTTTCCCTTCTATTCCCTAGGTTCTGATACATAAGTCCTCTTTAGATTGCTATCTTTCAGTGACTCCAGTAAGGGTACCCTGACTCTCATTAACTCACTTTTCACTTAACAGTCACTAATGCTTAAATTCACCCTATTAAATTTATAATATTTTTGTAAGCATACCTCAGTTACCAAATATATATAGGATTTCTTATTTTTTATACTTTCACCTTCCCTATATGTTTTTTTTTTTAACTCATGCAAGCTAAGGTACTCTAAATGCTTTCAGCTCTGAAGATTTCAATGTAATGGCTCATCTCTTTGATTTCATTGAAACTACATTTTTTAAACTGGAGCAGTATGCTCCAAATTATTTTTTTTTGCTCTTTGTATTTGTATAATTAAACTATTCCCATATAAGTAAGGCATTATTTTTACGTTGTTTACAAAGAGATTTGACTATATTTATGCTGCAGGTTATTTTCCTCACAAACTGTTCATGTTTTATCTGAAAGTTGAGTATTTATAGATATATTAGTATTTTATATTTTTCTAGTCCTTTTCCTCCTTCTATTAGCTATCAAAATATACATCTTTAACAGAGGCAAAATATGTCCTTTGATAAGCAATCTAAACTTTCCTCTATACAAAAGCAATTTTCCTGATCTTTTCCTAATTGAACTGTTTCATATAAAAACAACCTTAGATGCAATAGTGCACCTTACATGTTGTATAATCTTTAACTTGTTCCTTCTCCTACTCTTATCATTTTCATACCTCTCTCATCCTGCCTCTATCTCTCTTTTGTCTTTGATCCTTCCCATTCTTCAATCATATTATTGTTTTATATTCTGACTTTAGTCCTCCTGTTTGACTCCAAATTGTCTATTTATTCTCCATTATTTGATTCTATTAACTTTCCAATAACTTGATACTCTTTCTGGTTTCTATGTGTACTGTTTTTTTTTTAATTTCTCATTTTAACTCTCCAAATCACTTAATAGCAGCAACCAAGCATATACTCAATGAAACATGGAAGGCCAGCATAGATTTACATATAAAAGATTAGAGGGAAAATATATGTTATATCATTTATTACTATTCAGAAAAAGGGCAATTTAAAAAAAAGATTCTCCTTTTAAAAAATGCATGTCTCCAAATGCAAAAGATGTGTATCAATTAATTACTGAATATATAAATTTAATTTCATAAAATAATATTTTGTTCTTAAATTTTACGTATCCTTTTCAAAGAAATTTTAATAATGAACTTTTCTTATAATGATATGGATGGTGAGTATCAGGGGAGATAGAGAGGGCAGAGACTGAGTATATTGGGAGAGAAGAGGAAAAATCAGCAAATGTAATGTTTCTTTGGGTTTCCTTTTTAAAGAACAAAATAAAGTAATGTAGTAAGTAGTGCAGATAGAACAATCACAAATTATACAATCAAAGATAAAGTCAATGAAAATTAGGCAAACTTTGCTTGGTGTTTAAGAAAATTAAATCAGATGGTGGGAAGCTTATCGCTCAAGATTGCATAATAGAGTATTACTTCCATATTGTTCCATTTTATGGAGTATATATCGCATACTACATTAATAAAAAGGCATTCAGGGGCAGCTAGGTGGGGAAGTGAATAGAACACAGGCCCTGGAGTCAGGAGTACCTGAGTTCAAATACAGCCTGTGACACTTGACACCTACTAGCTTTGTGACCTTGGGTAACTCATTTAACCCCAATTGCTTTGCCTCCCACCTCAAAAAACAAAACAAAACAAAACAAATACATATGCAATTTGAAGTTTTCTCCATTAGAAATTAAGATTGTTTCCAAAAACTTAGACAGCTATTGTTGTTGTCAGCTTCTCCAGTTCTATCAGCATTGGACTGATCTTATTTGTCAGGAATTTCCAAGGTTTTTAATGTCGAAGGTGTTTTTTCCACTATAGTTACATGGACAATCTCTGTATGTCTTACTGATGAAGTATGCTCTACCATCCCTCTCTACCTCGACTTCTAAAACACAAAGCCATGCTGGGTCAGAGAGTTTGTTCTGATATATTTGTACATTAATGTATGTAAAATTTCACACAGTTTTTTTTTCTTTCAAAACCTACATGTCCATATGAAGCAGAAAAAAAAAGGTACAAAAGTTATTTCTAGGAGTGTCTCTGATATTTGCAAATTGTTTTGATTTTTCAGCACATTTTAAGCGTTCAAATACACACCATAATGATCATTTAAAAATATACTTTGAGCTAAACATATTTTATCATTACTTCCCTGTTTCCATGTTATCCGTGCATGAGGTAAACAGTGTTTTTTTAGGACACTGGCCTACATACATGGCCTCTGTCTTTTATACCTAACCATTTCTTGAGTCAGCAAGTAAAGTGGCTACCCCAATGCTTTCTTAATTATTGAATAGATTTATTATTTAATGTAGGAAAATCCCTAAACATCTTCCTAAATTTAAAATAATGAAATCAAAGAATTCTTGTCTTCCATTTTTATTATTTCCACAAAAGAATATTAATATTTTAAAACTTTAATTAACATTTATGTCATTGCTTTTAATTTTAAAGGTGCTTTAGGTACGTAGCAACAACTTTTTCTTTCTGTTGAGAACACAAATTATTTCCTGGATATATCAACTATTTACTTTGAGTACGTTAAGCAAGTAACTGCCTTTTACATTCATTGATTTAATTTCCAGAAGCAGTGTCAAGTGTGTGTGTGTGTGTGTGTGTGTGTGTGTGTGTGTGTGTGTATGGGTGTATAAGAGTGTGTGCTATTATTTATGCTAACTTCCCCATTTCTGACATGAATGAAATTTGGACCTCAATTTTGCCTCTTTTCTTTTAGAGTTCCTTTTACTTGAACATCTGCTCAATAATTCTGCTTTCTTTTATTATTCTCTTTCCTCTGAGAACATATTTACTTCTGGCATCTGTCTTTTATCTTCCTCTCTGAAGGCAAAAAAAAATAATGCTATTTCAGCTTAATATTTTCTCCTTCATTTACTTTCTTTGTAACTTAGTTCCAAAAACTTCTTTATGTGTTTCACTTCTTGAAGGATGTGCATTTCATTTCCATTGGCACATTCTCTAATGCAAATTGCATCATACATGCAAACACAAACACATACACATTGGTTTGTGACTTGGGAGATGGTAGTTGAGTTGCTGTGTCATCTCTCTGAGTTGAGCATAAATGAGGGGATCATTGATTTTGTGCATAAAGGGATTTTAGATGCCATTGAGTCAAACTCATATATTTTATAGATGCATGGATAGGTTAATTTACTTGCAAAGGGATAGAAAGCTAGCAAGAATTTGGGCTAGGTTTGGAATACAGCTTATTCTAACTCCAAGTCCTGTCCACTATATCATGCTGCTTCTCAGAAAGCAGATGTATAATTCATCACTGGACATGAGCAGGGAGAATTTTCGGCATGTGATACTTGATAACATTTGTATGTGTTTAAATATCCATCAATATACAGGAAAATAATGGGACATTAAATTCATATAGTCATTAAAATTATATACAGCATTTTATATACACTATCTCATTTGCTCCTCTCAATAATACTATGACATAGATGCTGTTATCATTCCCATATTATAAATGAGAATACTGGAGGTCAGAGAGGTTATTTTTGACTCAGTAACTGAAATAAGATTAAAATAAAGGTTTTTAAACCAAGTCTATAGTTTTATTCATTAAACATCATACCACAATACTATAATAGAACAATAAATTGGCCTTCCTGGAGAATACAATCCATAATGCACACTTTCAGAATTTTAGAAGGATTTATTTTTTTTTATTTATTTCATTTTCTATTCATGGAATGAAACAAGTATTGCCATACCACAGTGCAACAAAAAAAGATAATTGTACACGGAACTGCAAATCTACCTTGGACAACTTCCTATTCCCTCCAAATATACAAAAAGAGTTATCACGTAATTTTATTTTCATTATTTTTCTTCCCCATTACTCCCACATTAGAGATGGCTACTGTTTGAAACATGTAGGTGTGTATGTATTACATGTGTATAAGTGTGTTTGTGCATGCATTTGTGTTTAAAATTATTCTATACATACTTTATCAGTATTTTCTCTGGATGCAGATAACATCTTTCTTCATATGTTTTATTTATTTATATATTTATTTATTTTTGTTTTTTGGAGGGGGAGGAAGGGTAGTCAGGGTTAAGTGACTTGCCCAAGGTCACATGGCTAGGAAGTGTTTCAAGTGTCTGAGACTGGATTTGATCTGAGGTTCTCCTGATTCCAAGGCCAGTGCTCTATTCCCTGTGACATGTAGCTGCCCTTGTCCTTTATTTTTAATTTCCTTATTTTTGATCATCAAAATGACTTAGTTGCTCAAGATTATGGATCTTGACTTTCAGTGTTATTCTCTTCCCTCTCTGTTGTATTGGTCTATTCACTTATCTTTGGATAAAATTTCATAAAGTTTAAATATGGAAATTGCCTTGTTGAAAGTCACACAGATGAGATTAGGAAAGCTGGTATGCTAGTCCATGTCTTCTGACCTCAAACTCATCTCTCTTGCATTATACCAAGAGTTACCATTTGTTATGATGCCTTGTGTTTCTATTTTTTTCAATATTTTCTCTATAAAGCACAAGATTAGTTAGTATTATTGTCACTATTATGGAATCCATAAAGGCCAAATCATATGAGGATAGAAAACTGAAATGAAAAATCTACTTTTAAAGATAAATTTGGAAAAAATGGGAAAATATTATATTGTAAGTGGAACTGTGAATGGAACTATTTTAGAATAATCTAGAATTATTCCCAAAGAGTTATTAAAATACCTGTCTTTGTTATTAAGATATTATTAATAGTTATTAAGAGTTATTAAAATACCACTACTAGGTCTGTTTCCCAAGATGATTAGGGAAAAAGGAAAAGAACTTATAGGTTTTAAAATATTTGTAGTGGCTGTCTTCATGGTGGCAAAAAAAATGGAAATTTTGGGGAGGACAATCAGTTGGGCAATGGCTGAACAAGTTGCAGTATATAATTGTGATGGAATATGAATAAAATAATCATCACAGACTATGTTTTGAGGAAATTATAATCAAAATTTTCAATCATGACCAGCATATGATGGACAAAAAGGCCCTTTTCCTCTTTATCCATCAAAGATGAAGCATGGACACTTTATGAGGTTTATATGTCTTTGGACAAGACTTGTTCCAAGAGAAAGCAATAAACTCTAACTTATTACCAATTAATTAGCAATGTTACCAATTAATAAGAAGTGGACTTTACCAAGAGAAATGAGCTCATTCCAATGTGAGGCTGAGAGCGATATCATATCACTCTTGGACAAAGAGAGTATCCCTATGCCTAGACCAGCCTGAGTCTTGGGCAATGTAGACAAAAGGATATACTCACCCAAACTTGATTTAAAAGAATGCACCTTAGATTAGATATTCCTTGTAATGTTGGGTGGAGTCAGAGAGAAGAGGTTAGATCAACCTCAGGTGTTCAAATAAGGAAAAAGGGAGAAGTCTGAATCTCCCCAAATCATTGGTTATTGATGATCATTTCTCTCAAATACTATTGTGCTATAAGAAATTAAGACCTCAGAAAAATGTGGATAGACTTGCACAAAATAATGAACAAAAAGAGCAGAACCATGACAATGTTGTATGTGGTGATAACAATATTGTTTTAAGAGTGACTAAGTCATTTTGACTATCATACGTAAATACCAAAATTAACTACAAAGAACATATGAAGGACGATGATATTTACAACCAGAGTAATAAATAAAAGTATATATAGAACAGTTTCACATACATACCATATATGTATATGTGTGTGTTTACACACATGTGTACACAAATACTTGACATACTTGTGTCTACTGTTAGCCATTGGGGGGAGGGAGGAAAGAAAAAAGAGGAGAAAAAAGTTAATTGATAACTTTATTATAAATCCAAAAGGAATAGCAAGTTGTACATAATAGATTTGCAGTTAGTGTGGAATTATTTTTTTTTCCAATTCTACTATGTTGTGGAAATGCTTGTTTTATTTCTTAAACTAAAAATAAAATTAATAAAATTTTAAGAAGATATGAAAAAATCCATTAGGAAATATGGGAAAGACAGTAATTATTATTTTTGGAAGCATCACTGATGTTATAAAAAGAATAATTACTGTCTTTCCCATATTTCCTAATGGATTTTTTCATATCT
>NW_027187283.1:5527935-5580216 GCF_028583685.1 Petaurus breviceps papuanus | reverse complement strand
ATATATATATATATATATATGGGGCAATGGACCTCAGTCCATGATGGTATATGTTTAACAACCAGTTCTCAAAAAGTTACAAATGAGAAACTTTAAATTTAATCTTCAATATTAGCATTTTCTCCATTACTTTCTTAAGTACAGGCAATCAATAAAATGTTAAATCATGTGCAGATATGTAATTTGCAATTTAAAAATCGGCTCTCAAGAATCAGTTCCAGCAGACTCCTGTGATTCCTGGGCATGTGATTCATTGGTTTAGGGAACAACTGGTGGGGATATCTGCTTTAAAAAGGCTGATCTGCAGCTGCTTTACACCTTATAGTCTCAAAGATTTGCCTATTTTGCTAATAGGTTAACTTTTTTAATTGAACACAATTCTTTCTAACTACAAGACCAACTCTCTCTCTCTCTCTCAACCATGCTGTGATACATTAAAACTTAAAGGTTATCAAAGTCTATTTATTGAATGAATACTTATTGAGTATCTATTATTTTTCTGATATACATGTGCACATATGTGTGTATACATACCCATGGAAGAAAATTTTTTGGAAGAAAATGTTTCAGATGAAATCTTGCTTAATCAAATTCTGGGGATGGCTAGGTGGAACAGTGAGTAGAACACGGGCCTTGGCATCAGGAGGACGTGAGTTCAAATCCAGCTTTAGACACTTAACACACACACACACTTTGGGCAAGTCACTTAACCCCAATTGCCCCTCCAAAAAATAAAAAAACAATATGTAATATATATTCACGTGTGTGTATACATATATGTGTATATGTACAAGTTTGTGTCACACATGGGAACACATGTTTGTGATTAATAAGCAATAAACAGTGCAACAATCCATTTTTCTATACAAATCAAAGTATTGTATCTGTAAGTCTGCAAAGATGTTCAGAATTATAGAATAAAATTTGTAAAATCACTTTTATTATTCTAATGCCTTCTAATGATTTTATATTATAATTGTATTTTGTAGAGATGGCAAAGTAAGCTTACGGATCTTTCAATATTGATATTTTACAATAATGATCACTTTTTTTCCCCTGAAATTTTCAAGTTATGTATCTGGTCTTCAGTATTGTGCGAACAGTCAAATGAATTCACAATAAGGTTATTTGCCAGTATCCTGGAATATTTCTAGCCTGTAGTCCAAATGGAAGAGAGTTTCCCCTATGGATAGTGAAACTTTCAAAGATGCCCCCATTTAAGAAGGACAGTGTTGATTACATTAAGTCCTGGAAAGATGGAGATATTTCATATGAAATCCTATAATCCTCAAAAGAGTGCTTGTTCTAACTATTCATTCAGGAAAAATCAGATGAATGAAAAATGCATTTTTCAGACTATCAACAAGAATTGCATAGAGTCAAACAGTTGATGAGTTTGCTCTGTTGCTGATTGCACCTGTATAGAACTTTCCATTATTAAAGCAGTGTGCACATTAATACAGATCTATTGAAATAGCTTACTATTTATGAGAAATAATAATCTTTTTTATTCTATAATTCCAGTGAAATACATGCTTCAAAACATAGAAATCTCATTATCCCACATTTCCTAAGGTATTTTGTCCATGCTCCTTTAAGACTGTGACAACCCAAAACACACAAGGCCAAAGAAAGTGACAAGAAGAGAATTATATAGGACAGAAAAAAGCATAATTAACTGAGTCATACTATCCCCCTCCTAGCTTAAGAGGGCATAAAGTTGAGTGGCTAATTGCAGTCATAAATTTGCTGTATCATAGGTGGGAGAATTGTCTCATTACCGTGCTTCAAAAGGTCAGAGTCTTATGGGAGTTTAAAAATGATTACAAAACCGCAATAATAGTGCAGTCTCTGGTACTGCCCTTAGCTCAACCCAGGCATGTCACCTTTTTAAGCTTGGATTACTAAGAAAACTGAAGAAAGAAGAATCCTTGAGACAAAAGTCCTTTGCTTTTACTTTGGAGAACAACTATTAATCTTCAAGCCAAGAAACTCTGTTACTCTTTATGAGAGAGAAAAAGTGGAAATGTAGGGATCAGGGAAGAAAGAGAAGACATGGCTCCACAGTAAAGCACAGCAAATCATTTAGAAGTTCTATGATTAGAATATAAATGGGTTAAGAACATCTAAAGGGGGGGGGAGGAAAGGCTGATTTTCCTCTTTCTAGTTTCACTGCCTAGCAACATTTCTTGTATATAGTAAGTGCTTGGTATCAGTCTGATAGATTAAAGTAGATTTAAAAAACAGTACCCAGACAAAGAGAAGTAGTGAAGGGGAAATGGTGGTGATCCATGCCTTCTATTTTGGCTAAGTTGTGAGATAAGATATATTAGAAGGGGTATAGTTTACCTTGCCTGTGCACATCAAGCAACAGATTCCCTATCACTTTTATGCAGAGAAGTAAGAAGAATTTATTTTACCGACAACTAATTTAAAGCTGACTTCAAATAGCTTTGACATACTACAATTTCTACTATTAGTTTTTCCAAAAAACATCATAGTTTGTGATTCAAAATAATTTTCTTAATTAAAGTGCATATCCTGTATATACTCAATGTACATGTGGAATGGAGGAGAAACAATCTGTTTCAAAACATACTGTTTTAAAAAGAACTACTGCAAACTGTACATTAACTATGCTCAAATCTTTTTATTTTATCCTTTTCACAAAAAAAGAAATACTCCAAGAATTGCATGTGATGTTATAAATTCTAAATAGATTTTTACCCTAAACATGTTTAAAATTTTCTTTAATTTTGCTCAGTTCTATTATAAATGGTATATCTTCCTTGTTTCCTTTTAGTCATATCTTTAGCGAGCCTGACATGAATATATAAACAATATGTATTAGCAGAAGGGCTGAGAATATAACTGCTCCATGAAGGAATGAGTGATTATTTTTCTTTGTAATTTCAAGTTACCACTCTAATTTTTAAATAAATTGATCAGGAGAGTCTACTCACATTAATAATGTTAAAGAAATGAAGCTGTTATTTGGACTTTGATTATATG
The DNA here is from genome assembly GCF_028583685.1 of Petaurus breviceps papuanus. Taxonomy (NCBI): domain Eukaryota; kingdom Metazoa; phylum Chordata; class Mammalia; order Diprotodontia; family Petauridae; genus Petaurus; species Petaurus breviceps. The sequence continues at coordinate 5,577,204 of NW_027187283.1, read as the reverse complement.
TGCAAAATGAAGACTTACCCTCTCACATTCACATGGTTGAGGTAAAGAAATGTGATCACATTTCTTTATGGAAGGCATGGATCTACTAACACCTTATGTAGATGAATAAGGATATTCCTTTGATGGGGCATGGAAAGTTCTCTAGGTCTGACTACTTGTCAACTATCTCATATTTCACTAAGGATAAGTGCTTAAAATACAGAATTGATCAAAATTTTCTTAGACTACCATGGATATAAGCTTCAATTGTAACTATAAAAGGGGTCAAACAGATTAACTAAAGTTATTTGTTGGATATTGAAGAGATATTGAAGGAACTGAGGAGAAAAGACACATTAAGGGATGAAACCAATCCATCTGGAAAATCCCTCCTTATCCCCAGAAATGGCCATCATGAAGAAACAGTGGCAGATCTGTGTTAGAGTTTCAAGCATTTTCAAACATTTTAACCAAAAAGTGAAAATACAAAAAATGATTTAGAGAAAAAGAACATGGACCCAGCCTTCTGGAGTGTCAATCAATGTCGACATTTTTAGAAGCCCAATTTTCTAAAAAGAATGTTTCCTATTTGGCCCTAGTCATGGAGAGGCAATAGGAGAGAAAACCCTCAGGTCAAGAGATGGCAAAATAAAATTTTGGAAGCAATGTACTGAGAGAGCTTTATGTCTACAATAAAATGGGGAGAGATCAAGCACATACCTTAGAGTTGGAACAGCAGAAAGAGACTTAAGTACAAAGGAAAGGAGTAAAACTAGACTTTTTCTATCATGACAATTATTTATTCAGATACTTCTCTTCCAAGGGGAAGGGCTGGGATTCCTCATAAGAATTCTGAATGTTTTTCCCCTTCCTAAGAGATCCCAAACTTTATGATAGCTGAATAAGATGGGAAGTTTTATAGGACTCTTTCTGGGATTGAAAATAGAAACTAAGAGAATTTAAGGTATTTAATTTAGGAAAACATCTCTGTTTTCCTTCTAGAAGGGACAAAATGTTTAAGATATTACATGAGTCTAAGGTTAAGTTCTCAGAGCTGACAATGGACCTCATGAAAAGAAAAAAAACAGTATTTGGTTTATGTCCTCCTGTGTGACTTTTGTGTTATGTATTATTTAGAGACTTTTTATTCCTCCATATCTTATATTCTCTTTGATAAATAAAACGGGTAAAACAAAGACTGGCCTATCATTGTTATTGTTGTAATCTTGAATATTCAAAGAGAATTGGAGTTCCTTTACCACATATATTTTTACATGTAGACAAAAGTTGTATCACAAATTTCCAAGGAAGACTGAGGTAAAATCATTCTTCCTTAGCTCAAATGAGCTAAAGAGAAATGACTGTGGGAAAGGCAATCATCTAAGAATGGACTCAGTAGTTGCAAATAAAGAATGTGGGTTCCAAGAGCACAGGCTACAGAATATGCAAAGTAATTATTTGTGCCTTTAAAATGGGGATGTAAGGCTGTAAATTTCAGAATAAAAACTTTACATAAATTATTCTTCATGAAGGAACCCACAAATGTGAGAGCATCATGTGAAAGATAAAAAAGAGGGACAAGCAAAAAACGTATTTTATTATATGTTAGAATTATCTCCTCAGTAAAAATATAAATCCTGTAAATGGCCAACCTGTTTAATCCATATCAAAATTATTGAATTACAGGAGTTCCAAACACTTAGCAACAGGATCACTTAAGGACTATCCAGACTTCCTGAACCTTTTGGTGTTTGCAAGTCATTTACTAAAATACATCAATTTATCCAGTTGAAGATTTATCTTGGATTTTTGTTTATAATGATATTGTTCACAGTATATTCCAATGCATTTAATTTTATAAATGCATTTCATTTGATGTAGAAAAGAGCAAGATGTGAATGCGGTAGCTGGTATGAACTGTCATGATGATATGAAAATCTTTAATATTGAGAATAAATTTCGATATTGTTGTGTGTCATTTAATATTGGTCACCCACCCAAAAAAAAGAGAATGTCAATTTCCATAACATAAATAATATTTGAATTTTCCCACTTTACAAATCCACTGGTCCATTATTATATCATGCCAGAGTTTCTGGAAACTAAAAAAAAACATACAATAGAGTAAAATAATTAGAACAAGAAGAGCAAACCTGAAAGATTTTTAATGTGGTTATGTCAAAAGGTAATGGGACATTTAAAATCTCTTAATTGTCTGACTTCATGTACTGCCTGGAAATAATTCACCTCAAGGCTCTGCTGTTCATTTTTCATATCTCCATAAACAGTAAGAGGAGCTATTTTTCTACAAATGAATGACTTTTATTTGCCTAACATAATTTTAAGTATCAGGTTTTAGAAAAAAACCACTTTGGTTTTTCTCTAATTATCATTAACTTATAACATAATTATTGAGGATTATACTTAAGGAAAAATTTACCATTACTCTAAAAATGGTACAATTGGAGCCCAGTGACACTGGAGAAACACAGTTATTCCTAATGATTTCTATTTTGCATGCCCTTAAACCCCACCCAAAAAACAAACAAAAACCCTCAATGTTCATGTGACGTGGAAAGTACATGTTGATGGAATAGCACTACTCCCATAAGTGGAAGCAAAATTCATTTCCCAACACAGATTTGGTTCCAATTATTTCCCCTGTTCCCACTGCCTGTGTGGCAGACCATCAGCACAATTGTAGTAGCACTAATACAAAAGTGTTTTACATTTAAATTTTTCAATCAAGATTTTTTGTAGGGAAAAACAGTTGCCAAATTTTTTTTTTATTTTCCTATGGTACATAAAAAATCAGTTTTTAGAAATATTTCTGAGTTGACATAAAAAATAATTTCAGATTATCCTTTCACAGATTTTAATAATGCCTTCAGCTCTAAATGGGACAGGTCACATCCAGCAGAGTTCGAGAAACAGAGAAGATTGTTCCATCATAGTTACTTCATCTTTCACTGATCCCAGAATGTAAATGGAAATGTATTGGTCAGTTATGGTGGTGCACATCTGTAATACTATAGTATTACAAGGGAGGCTAAGACTACCAGATTCCTTGGGTTCCAGTGTTCTGACCTTCAGTGGGATAAGCTAATTTCGTTTTCATATTTGTTATCAATATAATACTAATATCAGCATGTGTTTTCAGTATCAATAATCAACACCCAGGATCAGTGGGATAGCGGTTTGTCTAAAAGGGTGCAAACCTGCCATATTTAAAGTGAAGGGAAGAAAAGGGCCAGAAATGGAAAGGAACAGAAGGGAACAGAATTGAAATGAGTCATATTTCTCGTTATTCCACTAGGGATCTAAGGTTGGGGTGTTGCGGGTTGAGGGTGGATAAAGCAAATAAAAACAAAGAACTAGTTTTTTTTTTTTTTTGTATATGGTATCTGCTGGGTTTTTTAATATATTTTTGTTGAGAGGATTCTGGGAAGATGACACAGTAGGTCAGAAAATTCCAAGGTCTCAAAAATTTCCCACACAAAAAAGATAAAACAGCACTTTTGGTGAACAAGGTCATGGTAAAAATAAATAAGAGGGGCACAACAGGAGTCTTCATGGGACAATTTGAGAAGATCAAAAGAAAAATTTCAGAATGTTTTTGGACCCAGTGAAGAGTAAAGACCTCCAGTCTAGAGTCCACTTTAATAACAAGTAGTAAGCCCTGGGGGTTAGTTTTGAGAGACTGTGTTGGCCTCAGCCAAAGAAACTGTTTTGTTTTGTTTTGTTTTTTCCCTGGGACAGTGAGGAGAGTTGGGTATCTGACTGGAGAGATAAAGGGAACCTCCACTGACAGGGCACACCAGACCCAGTTGTACTACGAAGAGTGTGGAGGGGGTCAGAGGAAGGTGCCAATAAGAAAACAGCACACATCTAGTGAGTACAGAAACAGTGAGGTAGAAAGCCCCTGAGTGTGAACACTTACAGGAGGTTGGAGGTTTCATTTTGGTTCCAGGCTTGAGAGGAGAGCTGAAGATCTGGGGGAAGAGGCATCATCCCCCCATACCCAAAGGCTAGAGGTGTATACAAATAGTTAAATGACAGCCAGAAAAATACACAGGCAAAGTAGAAAGAACCCAACCATAAAAAAAAATATTATGGGTATAGAGATGACCCTGGGGGTTGGTTATCTTATGGGGAGTATATTGCAACAAGGAAATCCCCTTCAATCCCAAAGAGTAAGATCAAATAGTCATCTGCCCAAAAAGAATATGTAGATCTTAAAAAAAAGATTTTAAAAATCAAATGACATACAAGGAAGAAAAAAAACTAAAATAATAATAATAAGAAGAATCCAAGAAAAACAAGACGATTATGAAAGGATAATAAACCAATTATAAAAGAAGATCCAGAAACTTAAGGAAGAAAATGACACCTTGAAAGTTAGAATTTAGCAAGGCAAAACTAGTGAAATTATAAAGGATCAAGAAACAAACAAAATAAGAATTATGAAAGAAAAGCAATTAAAACATCTTATAAGAAAAAAAAGAGAGATATGGAGAAGAGATCAGAAGAGAAAATTTATAAATAACCTGACTAACTCAAAGCTAAGATAAAAAAAAGTCTTGGAACAATAACACAAGAAATAATTGAAGATAATTGTACCAAAGCATTAAAATAAGGGGGGAAAGTAGAAATAGGAAAACATTCATCAAACACCACTTAAAAGAGATCCCATGAGGAAAACTCACACATATATTATAGTCAAGTTATGAAATCCATACCTCCAGGATAAAATATTAAAAGCAACAGAATAGAATAATTTGAATATGATGATGCCACAATTAAAATTGACCTAGGAGTGGAGGCATTAGAGGACCACAGGTCTTGGAGCACTATCTATAGAAGAGCAAAATAACAAGAGCTCTGGCCAAAAATATCATAACAGCAAAGTTAAGCTTTATCCTCAATGAAAAATATGGACATTTCACCAACTGTCAGAATTTCAGGTCTGTTAAACAAAAACCTGAACTTAATAGATTATTTGAAATACAGGAGCCAAGAGAAACACAAGGTATATATGAAAGATTGATTACAAGGGATTCAATAAGGACAGAAATTTTACTATTTATATATGTAAACTGCAAAACATATATCTAAGATTCTTATTAATAATGGGGTAGCACATAAAGAAGATTGGGGAATGGCTGAGTATGATGTGAATTTAAAAAGTAAAAACATTTAGAAACAGCTAAAACAAGTAATTGTTTCATATAAATGAGGTACAAGAGGAAGAACTGATAGAGAGAAATTAGATGGAGGAGAAGCATTGGTAGTTCTGGTTACCTACTTTTATTGTGTTTAAGAGGGAACAATACATATATATTTAGAAGAGTAGAAATATCTTCTAAATTGAGAAGAAATAAAATGGTACGGACTTAGGCAGGGGGGAGAGGATGATAAAGAGATATTTAGAGGGCAAGATGAAGGAATAGGTGAAAAGGGGTATAGGATGGTGTTTAGATCAATTGCAATGGGAGGATAAGGGAGGAACCTCTACAGGGGAGGGTGAGGAAATAGGTTATGGGGGATCTGTAAGAGCATTTAGATTTATGAGAATGGAAAAAAAGGGGAGAAATACTTGAAGAGGGGTAGGTAAATAATAGGAGGGCAAGATAATGGGTAGAAGAAAAGTAGAAGAGTCAAGAGGGACAGGAAACGAAATATGCACAAACAAAAACCAAAGATGAGGGGTAGAATTTGTGTGGGAAAGTATATATCTATATATGTATGTATATATGTATGTATAACTGTAGGAAAATATATCTGCATTTAACTGTAGTCTTCTGTGGGGAGGAGAGGAGAGAAAAAAAACTTTTGGAAATGTACACAGTAAAGAACATAAGAAAACTTATACGGGAGCAAAGAAAAAATGGACAGCTCTCACCATAATGTGTAATACTTATCATAGAGTCTTTCTTAAAATGAAAATTTGTTATACATATTTTGAATCCTTTTTTTATGTTGTTATGCACATGACATGCTTTTTTAGTCCTTTTTTAGTATTTAAGTTTTCATATTTAAGTTTATGATATGTTTTTGTTTCTTTTTTTCTAGTCTGTTTTTGTGTTCTGGTGTTTTAGTCTAAAATAAAATCTGTGTGTGTGTGTGTGTGTGTGTATGTGTGTGTGTGTGTTTTATTAAACACTTCCCAATTACAGATACAATTTTTAACATATATTTAAAAAAATAGTTACTAATTCTCTCTCCCTTTCTGGCAATTCTCCCTCCTTCATAAGCAAGCAATATGATATTGAGTACATGTGAAGTCATGTAAAATATTTCCATGCTATTAATATATCTAGTAGTGCTATTGCTGAATCAAAGGGTATGCCCAGTTTTATAGACTTTTGGGCATAATTCCAAATTGCTTTCTAGAATAGTTGTATTGGTTCACAACTACACTAAAAATACATTAGACTTTCACTTTTGCCACATCCCCTCCAACATTTATCATTATACTTTTTTGTCATATTAGTCCATCTGATAATGGTGGTATCAATTACTCAATATAAGACAGTGCCTTAGAGTTGTTTTAATTTGTATTTCTCTAACAGTGATTTGGAATGTTTATTTTCCTATAACCATAGATACCTTTGATTTCTCTGTCTGAAAATTATCTGAAAAATGGCAATTCATATCCATAGACCATTTACTAATTGTAGAATGAATTTTATTCTTATAAATTTAACTAAGTTTTCTATATAGTTGAGAAATAAGGTCTATATCACAGATATTTGCTACAATTGTTTTTTCTTTCCATTTTCTGCTTTCCTTCTAATTTTATTTGCATAGATTTTTTTCCTGCAAATTTTTCTTGGTAATTTTTTTAAAATTTAAATAAACAGGGAGGACAGGTAGCACAGCGAGTAAAAGCACTGGCTCCAGTGTCGGTAGGACCTGGGGTTCTAATCCGGGCTCAGATACTTAGCACCCACCAAGAAACACCTGGCCCTGTAACTTTGAGCAAGTTACTTAACTCCAATTGCTTAGGGGTGGCAAGGTGGCTCAGCGAGTAAGGCACCAGCTCCAGTGTCGGGATGACCTGGGGATCAAATCTGGGCTCAGATACTTAGCACCACACCCAGAAATAACTGGTGGTGTAACCTTGAGCAAGTTACTTAACCCCAATTGCTTAAAAATAAATAAATAAATAAATAATGTGAAAGATAAAAAGTGCTGAGTAAAAAGGAGACCATAAGAAAGGATTCAATATAAAATAATAAGTTTACATTTCAAAAAATCATAAAATAAACACTATATATTGTTATCAAAGTTGACCACTTTTACTGTGCTTCTTTATTGAATTTCTTTTGTTCTCTGCTGTGAAATTTTTACTTTATTTTTCCCTTTCTACTCCCACTGCACTAAAGAAGGTTACAATTAAATGTAGCTATATGTATATACACACACATATATAAACATATACATATATGCACATACTTTGAACATATTCATATGTGCGTGTATATATAGATACAAATATAAATATAATTATACTATGCTTATTTCTTCCTATCATCTATTTCTGTGCCAAAAATTGCTACATAATCAAAATTATCTATTTTACATAGCAATTTTTCAGTATTAAATTTTTCCCATTAGTCATTGATTTGACAGATACATTATTCCATGTTCTTCTAATTTGCTTATGGTATCAGTCTTCATTCTTACATCATGTATTCATGTTGACTTTATCTTGGTATATGGTGTGAGATGTTGATCTATACCCAGCTTCTGTCATATCTTTTCCAGTTTTCCCAGCAATTTTTTTCAAATAATGATTTTTTGTCCCAAATATTTGGATCTTTTGGTTTATCACATACTAGATTCCCATGGTCATTTACTACAATGTATTCCATACCTAATCTTTTCCACTGATCCATCACTCTATCTCTTAGCCAGTAAGAGATTAGATTTTTTTTAAATTATCACTTTAAAATACAGTTTGAGATCTGGTCCAGCTAGACTGCCTTCCTTAATTTTTCTTTTCATTGGTTCCCATGACATTTTTGATATTTTCTTCTTCTAGATGAATTTTATTTTTTTCTTTCTCTCAAATAATTTTTGGTAGTTTGGTATGAAATTGAATAAATACATTTAGATAGAATTGTCATTTATATTGTATTTGCTTGGCCTATCCATAAGCAATTGATTTATTTTTCAAATTGTTTAGACCCAACTTTATTTCTATGAAAATTGTTTCATAATTATGTTAATATAGTTCCTAGGTTTGTGTTGGCAGGTAGACTCCCAAGTATTTTATATTGTCTACAGTTATTTTAAATGGAACTTCTCTTTCTATGCATTGAGACAAGGATTTTTCAGTAATATACAGAAATGCTTATGATCTATGTGGATTTGTTTTTTACCCTGAAACTTTGCCAAAGTTCTTAATTATTTCAAGTAATTTTTTAATTGGTTCTCTAGGCTTCTCTAAGGATATCATCATATCAAATGGAAAGAGTGATAGTTTTGTTTTCTCATTGCCCTATTCCAATTTCTTCAATTTCTTTATCTTCTTGTCCTACTATAGGTAGCATTTCCAGCACAATATTGAGTAATACTGGTGAAAATGGGCATACTTGCTTCACAGTGATTACATTAAGAAAGCTGCTAGTTTATCCCCACTACAAATAATTATCAAAGATGGTTTAGATAAATTGTGCTTCTCATTTCAACATCAATTTCATTCATTTCCATGATCTCTGCTTTTTTTATTTGGAATGGGTATTGTATTTTGTCAACGACATTTTCTGCATCTATTGAGATAATCATATTTCTTCTTCTATTAGTTTTGTTAATGATATACTTGATTATGGTGAGAATTTTCCTAATATTGAACCAGTCATGCATTTCTGGTATAAATCCCACCTACTCATAATCTAAGAACCTCATGCTATGTTATTAGAATATCCTTACTATTATTTTATTTTAAATTTTACATCAATATTAATTGGAGATATTGTTCTATAATTTTCCTTCTCCATTATGGCACTTCCTGATTTAGGTATCAGCACCATATTTGTATTGTAAAAGGAATTTTATAAGCCTCCTTCTTCATCCATTGTTCCAAATAGTTTATATGATACTAGAGTTAGTGTTTCTTTAAATGTTTGGTAGAATTTGCTTATGAGTCCACCTAGCTCTAGGAATTTTTTCCTTAAGCAATTTATGGTTCTTTGATCTCATTTTCTAATATATGTTTATTTAAGTATCCTATTTCTTCTTTTGTTAATCAGGGTAATTAATTTTTTGTAAGTATTTATCCATTTCATTTAGATTGCCAAATTTATTGGTGTATTATTGTACAAAATAGCTCCTAATAATTGTTTTAAATTCTTTTACATTGGAGGTAAATTCATTCATTTCATTTTTGATGCTGATAATTTAATTTTCTTCTTTTTAAAATAAAATTAACCAATGATTAATCTATCTTATTGGTTTTCTTAGTTAGTTAAGTGGTTTCCTTTCAATTTTATTAATTTTTTATTTTTTGAGATTCCAAATTTGGTATTTATTTGGAGATTTTTAATTTGTACTTTTTCTCAGCTCTTTTAGGTGCATGTCCAATTCATTTATCTGGACATTCTCTATTTGCTGATATAATCATTTAGAGACGCAAAATTGTCCCTAAGTAATGCTTTGGTATCATCACATAAATTTTCATATGTAGCTTCATTATTGCCATTCTCTTTAATGAAATTATTGGTTGTTCCTATGACTTGGTCTTTGATCCACTTATTTTTGGATTGTATTATATAGTTTTTAATTTTTTTTAATCTGTCTTTCTACTGCCCATTTTTAAAAGCAATTTTATTGCATTATGAACTAAAATGATGCTTTTAATATTTCCATCTTATACATTTGATTGTGAGATTTTATACCCTAATACTTGGTTGATTTTAGTATAGGTGCCTTATTCTGCTGAGAAAAAAAAAGGTATATTCCTTTCTATTCCCATTCATTGTCTCCAGACAGCTATCATATCTAATTTTTTTTCCAGAATGCTATTCACTTCCTTAACTTATCCATTATTTATTTTTTTTACTACAGTTATCTAGTTATGAGAGAGGAAAATTGAGGTGCCCCACTTGTATAGTTTTACTATATCCTCCTGTAACTTATTCAACTTCTCCTTCAAAAATTTGTAAGCTATACCGTTTGTGACTACATATTCAGCACTGATATTACTTCATTGTCTATGGTATTTTTCAGTAAGATAGTTCCCTTCTTTATCTCCTAATTAAATCTATTTTTACACCATAGATATGTCATAAAAGGAATTTTATAGGACTTTTTTCTCTGTTTATTTTTCCAAAATAGTTTATATGGTATTGGAATGAATGGCTCTTTAAATATTTACTAAGATTCACTTGTGATTTCATCTGGTCCTTGGGACTTTTTGTTATGGAGCTCATTTATGGCTTGTTCAATTATCTTTCAGGAAATCCAAATTGTTGTTGAACTGATATTTATATTGTTATTTTTCTATTTTTTTATTTGAATGCCAATTAATTAGTAGTTCCTATCTCTATTTTAATTATGTAAGTGTTTAGAAATATGAATTTTCCCCTATGTTTCCACTGCATTGCATAAATTTTCATATATTATCTTATTACTGATATTCTGTTTAATGAAATGATGAACTGTTTCTGTCATTTTTGTCATCATCCTTTGCTCTAGTTATGCTTTAATTTCAAATTCATTTCCAAATTATTTATCAGTGGTCTTATATTGAATGTATTTTTGTCACATAAAGATATTACTCTCCTTTTCTAAGTCTTTCATATATTTCAACTTTATTTTGATAATAAGGTCTGACATTATGCTCTATTCTTCAGTTCTTCCAAACTGCTTTTCAGTTTTCCCAGATTTTTTTTAATTTAATTTTTAGTTTTCAACTTTCATTTCCGCAAGATGTTGAGTTACAATTTTTTCTCTCCCCCTCTTTCCTCTACTCCCCCCCCAAAATAGTAAGCCTACTGAATATTACTTCCCCCAATTTATTCTCTCTTATATCCTCCCCCTTCACCTCAACTTTCTAGTAGGGAGCGATGGGTTTCTATATACCAGTACCAGTATATCTTATTTCCCAGTTGCACATAAAAAAATAAATATTTAAACATTTGTTTTTAAAACTTTGAGTTCCAGATTTTTTGCCCTTCTTCCCTCCGCACCCACCCACACTGGGAATACAAGCAATTCAATATAGATTGTACATGTATAGTTACCCAAATCAATTCCATGGTAGTTATATTGTGAAAGACTCACTATATTTCCATCCATCCCATCCTGCCCACCCCCTTATTCTATTTTCTCCTTTGACCCTATCCCTTTACAAAATGTTTGAATCTAACTACCCTCTCCCCCAGTGTGGCCTCCCTTCTATTCTCCCCCCTCTTATCCCCTACCCTCCTATTTTCCTGTAGGTTAAGATACCCAATTAAGTGTGTATGTTATTCCATCCTTACGCCAAATTCAATGAGAATCAGATTGCCCCATTACTTTTCACCTTCCTGCTTTTCCCCTCCATTATTACTTTTTTTCTCACTTCTTTTATATGAGATAATTTACTTTATTTTATTGCTCCCTTTCTTTTTCTCCCAAAATTCCTCTCTAATCTCATAATTTTACTTTGTAGATATCATCCCTTCATATTCAACTCATGCAGTGACCTCTGTCTATGTATATATGAACAAATGACCACACTCATATATATATTTATATACACACACATCCTCTTATACATACATATATATGCATACATATATATGTGAGTGTGTATGTATATGTATATATATGAGTGTTATATATATATGTATACACATACACACATACATATATACATATATACCCTTCAGCTATCCTCATATTGAGAAAAATCTTATGAGTTACAATTTGTATTATTCCATGTAGGAATGTAAATAGTTCAACTTTAATAAGTTCCTTATGATTTCTTTTTTCTCTTTACCTTCTCATCCTTCTCTTGCTTGGTGTATTTGAAAGTCAAATTTTCTGTTCAGCTCAGCTTTACTTCATCAAGAATGCTTGAAAGTCCTCTATTTCATTGAATGACCATATTTTCCCTGTAGCATTATACTCAGTTTTGCTGGGTAGTTGATTCTTCGTTTAGGTCCTAGCTCCTCTGACCTGCAGAATATGTTCCAAGCTCTCTGAACCTTTAGTGTAGAAGCTGCTAGGTCTTGTGTTATCCTGATTGTGTTTCCACAAAACTCACATTGTTTCTTCCTGATTTCTTGCAGCATTTTCTCCTTGACATGAGAACTCTGGAATTTAGCTATAATATTCCTAGGAGTTTTCTTTTTGGGATCTTTTTTCAAGAGGAGATCAATGAAATCTTTCAATTTCTATTTTGCCCTTTGACTCTACAATATTAGGGCAATTTTGCTTGATATTTTCTTGAAAGATGGTGTCTTGACCCTTTTTTTTTGATCATGGCTCTCAGGTAGACCAATACATTTTTAGATGATCCCTCCTGGATCTATTTTCCAGGTCAGTGGTTTTTCCAATGAGATATTTCACATTGCCTTCTCTTTTTTCATTTGTTTAGATCTCTTTTATAGTATGTTGATTTCTCATAAATTTATTAGCTTCCAATTGCTCCAATCAAATTTTGAAGGAGTTATTCTCTTCAATGAGTTTTTTTAATTCCTTTTCCAACTGGAAAATTCAGCTTTTTAAAGTATTCTTCTCCTCATTGGCTTTTTGGGCCTATTTTACCATTTGAGTTAATGTATTTTTAAGGTGTTATTTTCTTCAGTGCATTTTTGGGTCTCATTTAGCAGGCTGTTTACTCACTTTTCATGATAGTCTTGCCTCATTCTCATTTCTTTTCCCAATTTTTTCTCCACTTCTCTTACTTGATTTTGACAATCTTGAGCTCTTCCATGGCCTGTAAACAATTCATACTTTTTGGAGGCTTTTGATGCACGATTTCTGTCTTCACTGTCTTCCTCCTGTTCCATGCCTTGATCTTTTTTGTCCCCCCAAAAGGATTCTATTGTATGTTTGTGCTTCCATTGCTAGCTCATATTGCTAGTCAATTACTTGATGTTTGAGCTCTTTGCCATGGTAGAACTCTGCTTCCATATTGGAGGGAGTGATGTCTCAAATGGGTGGGGTTTTTGCAGTTGCCAGAGCTATTAGATGGGTACTCTCTCTACAGTCCCCACACACTGTGGCTCACTGGCCACACACCCCATGACCATCACCTAAGACCAGGATCCAGATCCAAGCAGGTCAAAGCAAGAGTTAACCTCTGAATGGTCACTTGGTACCCCTAAAATCTGCTGTCCAGGAGCTCTGGAAGCAGCCATGTAGCAGCAGCTGTATCCACCATGCCTCTTCCACTTCTTGTCCCTGAGGGTAGCAGTGGGACCGATCTCCCCCTTTTCCAAAATAGTTCCACTGACCTTTTACTTTGTCTTGGCATTTGTGGATTGAGAAGTCTGGAAACTATTATAGCTACTGGTGATTTACTATAGTGAAGTCTTCTCCAGCCACAGTTGTTCAGGGCAGCTGTGGGGCTAAAACTGTGGCTCATGTGGAAATGTACTTGGCTACCAGTGCATTGTGATAGATCCTTCCTCTCTACCTTCCAGGCTTCCTTCAGCGAGACCTTTGTTACTCTCTGTTATGTTGTGCATTCTGTACCTCTAAAGATTATTTAGAGTCATTTTTTACATGCATTGGAGGAGGTGAAGCTGGAGCCTTGCTGAAGTCTTTTTTCTCCTCTGCCATCTTGGATCCACTCCTGATGTAATCAGAAACCTTTGTTGTGTAGTGAAATTTTACACTCAAAACTGGGAACTTTTGGTTATCAAACACTAGATCACTATAGTAATGTACTATTTTTTTCCCATTCTTAATCTATTACATAAATCCATCACTATTTGTTGTTTTCATTATTATTGCTTTGGGATATAGTTTGAAATCTGATATTGCTAGGCACATTTCTTCACATTTTTTCACTGATGCCTTTAATATGCTTGACCTTTTCTTCTTTAAGATGAATTTTTAAAATTATTTTGTTCTTAGCTCTCTAAAATAAATTAGGTAGTTCGATTAGTATGCTAAGAAATGAATAATTTAAGCTGATAAAATTGACATTTTTATTATATTGGCTATTACCTTTGAGTATTATTTCTTCAATTATAGTATCTGTATTTGTGTGAAGAGTAAGGGTATTCATGTATTTTCTTGACAGGTAGAAAGTCAAAAATTTTATGTTGTCTGCAGTTATTTTAAATGGAATTATTCTTCTTCATACTGAGGTTTTGTGGTAGTATATAAAAATAATGATCATTTATGTGGGTTTACTTTATATTGGGCAACTCTGCTAAATTTGATTCTTTCAATTTTTTTTTCTAGTTAATTCATTAAGGTTCTCTAATTATACCATCATATCATCTGCAAAGAGAGATGCTTTTCTTTGGTGTCTACTTTTATTCTTTCATTTTCTTTTTTTTTTTTTTTTGGTCATTGTCATAGCCAGCATTTCTAATACAGCATTGAATAGTAGGAGTGACAGTGGACATCTTTGTGGTTATTGTTTAGTAAATAGTTGTGTCCTACTCCTAGTGGCCTCATTAGTGGTTTCTTAGCAAAGATAATAGAGTGGTTTTACATTTCCAGTAAAATAGGTTTGAGTGACTGTATCAGCAATGCCATATTCACAATGCCTATAGAGATTACAAATATGCTGATATAATTATCCATCACAAAATACATCATGTTTGCCATATGGGGAAATAAACTAGAAAATTTATTAAGATACCAAAAGACTGAGTCCCAAAACCAGAAAGTGAAAGCCATCAGAGTAGTTATGACATTGGCACAGGTAGATAAAGTAGAAAGCACCCACATTCTCAAGCCTTTAAAACAGAACAGGCTACCTCAGGCAAAGGTCCTCCTCTCCCCACTCACAGCAACCACCCAGCGTCCTGGAAGCGAGCTCCCAGCAGCTCCGGCCCCTGGCAGTCCCCAGAAGGAGTCTTTAGCAGAAAGTCCTTAGCAGTCCTAACTCAAAAAAAAAAAAAGGGCTTCGCGCTGCCGCTGCCTCTGCTGCTGCCGCCGCCAACCGCCGCCAGCCACTGCAGGACCGCTAGCTCGGCTTTCACTTTCTCTCGCTTTCCGCTTTCTCTTGCTCCGCCCCTTCCTGCTATGTCAGCACGTCCATGGGGCATGGAAGATCTTTAAATCCCATAACCCTTACAGTGACTTGACCTGTTTCATACAGCTAATAACTATTTGGTAACTGATTTTAACTCCGTTCTTCCAGTACCTGCATTCTACCTGCCCAATTTACATCTTTCCTTCAACATTTTCATAGGATAATTTCCAACTTATCCCCCTTACAGACAATTCTTCATCTTGGTTTTACATAAATATCATTTATGATTTTAAAGAAGACTTTATTTTACCTATGGTTTCCAGTGTTTATATAGGAAAAAAAGGAATCTTCTTTTGTCAGAGACATTTTTTTTGAGTCCATTGACATAATAATCAGGTTTTTAAAAAATTGTTATGTTCAATAATACTGGTAGTTTCCCTAATATTAAACTAGTACTGTATGCCTGGTATAAATCTCACCTGGTTATTATATAGGACCTTTTTTATATACTGCTATAATATCACTGTTCATATTTTATTTAAAACATTTGCATCAAATTTCATTTAGGAAATTTATCTACAGGGTTCTTTCTCTGTTTTTGCTCTCTGTAGTTAAGTATCGAAGACATATTTTGTCATAAAAGAAATTTATTAGGACTCCTTCTTTACCTATTGTTTACTTTTTTCAAATTTTGAAGCTTATACAGTATAGGGATTACAAGTTTCTTAATTATTAGGTAGAATTAATTCAAAAATCCATCTGGTCTTATTTATTTATTTATTACTTAGTTTAGATTATAGTTGGCTCACTTTCTAAAATCATGTTATTTGGGTATTTTATTGCCTCATCTGTTAATATGGGCAGTTTTTTTTCAAACATTCATCCATTTCAATGAGACTATCAGTTTTACTGGCATGTAATTGGACAAAATAATTCTTAATAATTATTTTTATTTTATCTTCATTGTTGGTGATTTCAACTTTCTCATTTTTGATACTGAGAAAATTATTTTTGTGGAGCAGCTAGGTGGCTCAGTGAATAAAGGTCCGGCCCTGGGGTCAGGAGGACCTGGGTTCAAATCTGGCCTCAGACACGTAACCCTTACTAGACATCTGACCTTGAGCAAGTCACTTAACTGCCATTGTCTTGACTATCCTACTCCAAAAAAAAAAAAAGAAATATTGTTTTTTTTCTTTTTTTTAAATCAAATTATCCAATAGTTTATATGTTTAATTTTTAAAATCAAAATTAGGTTCTAGTTTCACTTAAGAATTCAATAATTTTATTTACTTTCACTTTTGCTAATCTTTTTTTAAAAATATATTTTGAGTGTTTAAGGATTTGTAATTTGTTCATTTTCTAGTTTTGTTTTTTACTTTCACACCCAGTTCATTGATCTTCTTTTTCTCTCTTTTATTGATGTAAATGTTTAGAGACATAAATTTTTCCCTAAGTAATGCTTTGGCTGCATCTTAGATGTTTTGATGTGTTATCTCATTGTCATTCTCTTTAATGAATAATTAATCATTTCTGTGATTTGTTCATTGATGCACTAGTTCATTAGGATTAGATTATTTTTCAATTAAATTGTTAATCTACACATCCATAGCTCTTAATTTAATTTAATTTTGTTCATAATATAGTTGGGAAAGAGGGCATTCAATATTTTTACTTATATGCATTTGCTTGTAAGATTTTTATGCCCCATTAAATGGTCAATTTTTTTGAAAGTGCCAGGTAGAATTGTAAAAAAGTCAAACTCCTCTCTATTACAGTCCTTAATTTCTTTCTTATTTATGATTGGACTTATTTAGTTCATAAAAGGGAAATTTGAGCTCCCTTTAGTATAAGTCCATGGTACAATTTTATTTTCTCCTGTAATTCATTTAACTTTTAAGAATTTGAATTCTATGTCATTTGGTGCATATAAATTTAGTTTTGATATTATTCACTGTCTATGGTGACTTTTAGTAGGATGTAATTTCCCTGCTTCTCTCTTTTACTTAGGTCTATTTTTGCTTTTGCTTTGTCACATCATGATTACTAAGCCTGTCTTTTACCCTTTAGCTGAAACAGTATAGATTCTGCTAGAGCCTCTTATTTTAACTATTTGAGTATGTCTATTTCAAATGTTCCTTATAGACACCACGTTGTTGAAATCTTCTTTCTAATCCATTGTACTATCTGCTTCCATTTTATAAATGTGTATATACCATTCACATTTACAGTTATGATTTTTAACTGTGCATTTCCATCCAATCTGTTTCCTTCTCTCTCACTTATTATCCTCCTCCTCTAAAGCCTGTTTTGTTTCTGATCACTAATTTCTTTTATGTCTTCCTTTTATTACTTGTTTCCCCCTTTTTCCTTCTTCACCTCCCACTTCCCTATTAGTAAGATAATTTTATATATCCAAATTATTTTGTGTGTGTTTCTATTTCCCTCTTTGAGTCAATTTATATGTGAGTTAAGTTTAAGCAACCCTCCCATCCTCAACATTTTCACCTCCACTGTAAAAGCTCTTCATATTATGCCTCTTTTATGTGAAATAATTTTTACCATTCTTCCTCTTACTTCTCATGGGTCATCCCTCTTTCCACACATTCATTTTTTTTAATATCATCCCTACATAACCATTTAATTTCCATGCCCCTTTCTTATGTAGAATCCTTCTAACTGCCCTAATAATGGTAAAGTTACATCATCATCTTTCCATAGAGAAATGAAAGAGTTCAACCTTACTGAGTCCCTTATGAATTCTCTTTCAAGTTTACCTTTTATCCTTTGGAGTCTTGTTCTTTAAATCAAAGTATTTTAAGTTTATTCCTCTCATGGGTCTTTCCCTCCCATTTTTTTTATTAAAGGGGTCATCCCTTGAGTAACTATTTAAAGAGGTGCATTCATTGAATGAGCTTTATCTCACTCCAAGTGAGAACCTGAAAAGACCTTAGCCTAAAAATGCCAGGTTCTCCCATTGCATCCTGGGCCATCTCCAGTCTTCCTGATCAATATCTGGCCCTGGATCTGTATGGCTCTGGAGGAGAAAGTGAGGCTGGTGACCTTGGAAAGCCCTCCCTCAATCAAATTAAAGTAAACTTTAAGTCATTTCATCATCTCCTTGATGTCATAGCCCTCTTTGATAATGAAGGACAAACACAGCACAACATCAAAAATACTTGAAAGACCTGTCTTTCATTAAATATTCACCCTCCCCCCCCTTTTTTTAAAGGATTGTATTCAGTTTTGCTTGGTAGTTTATTTTTGGTTGTAGACTAACTCTTTTGCCTACTAAAATATCATATCCCAAGCCCTTCTCTCCTTTAAGATAAAAATTGATAAATCTTGTGTGTTTCTGTCTCTCTTCACGATACTTAAATGGATTTTGTTTGACTGCCTGAAATTTTTGCTCTTTTTTTCCTGGAAGCTATGTAATCATTTCTGTGATTTTTCATTTTGGGATCTATTTCAGGTGGTGATTGGTAGATCCTTTTAAATTTGATTTTACCCTTTCATTATATGATATTGAGGCAGTTTGCTTGATAATTTTTTGAAATATAATACCTCAGCTCTTTGTTTCAGCACAAATTTCTGCAGTCCAATAATTATTAAATTATCTCTCTTCAACCTATTTTCCAGATAAGTTGTTTTTCCAATGATATGTTCAACATTTTCCTTTATTTTCTCCCATTTTTACTTTGTTTTTTACTATCTATTTGATGTTTCATGGAGTTATTAATTTCAACTTACTCAATTGTGATTTTTAAAGGTAATTTTCTACATTGAGGTTTTTGTACCTCTTTTGGATTTGTACAATTTTGCTTTCTAAGGAATTGTTTTCATAGGTGAATTTTTGTGTCTCTCTCTTTTTCATTTGGCCAATTCTGAATATTTAACATGTTTTCTTCAGTATTGTGTTCATGCTTTTAACAAAGAGTTCATTGTCTTATGATAATTTTCTTCCCTTTCTCTCATTTCTTTACTTAATTTTTCCTTGAGCACTCTTTGATTTTGAATATAACTTTTTTAGCTCTTTCTGGAATTCATGTTCATCTTGTATCCAATTCACTTTCTTTCTTTGTGGCTTTGATTGTAGCTATTTTGATTTCAATTTCTTCTTCTAACTCTTTGTGTCTTGATCTTCCCTGTCCCCATAGTAATTTGTTAATAGTCAAGTTGCTGTTTTTTACTCATTTCTCTATCTTTTTTCTTGTTTTTAAACGATTGTTTTTTTTTAAGTTGGGCTCTTTACTAGGTTTGGAAAAATGTAGAGCACTGCCCCAAGCTTCACAATTTTGGACATTGAACTTTTCAAATTTAGTCCTGGATTTTAGCAGATTTGGGAGTTTACTTGGTGGTGAGACCTGGGTAGAAGTTTGGTCACAATTCTTCTTTTCTGCATTATGGTGTTTACCCAGGAAAGGTTCCTGGTCTCTTGATATTGCATGTGGGACTACTCCTGTTGGCTGCTCCTCTCTTGAAACTGGAAATAATATTGTTCCTGAGGGTCCCTGATCCCTTGTGACAAAAGTAATACTGTTCCTCCTCTTGAACTGTGACCCAGAAGTTGATATAGGCAATAGAATTGCCAAACAACATCCAGTCCTATGTCCAGTGCTAGCACAGGGGCTTCCTGTAATC
Organism: Petaurus breviceps papuanus; assembly: GCF_028583685.1. Lineage (NCBI taxonomy): Eukaryota > Metazoa > Chordata > Mammalia > Diprotodontia > Petauridae > Petaurus > Petaurus breviceps. The sequence goes on along the minus strand of NW_027187283.1, from coordinate 5,557,436 downwards.
CCTTTCTGACGATTTGCCAGGTCCCCTTACCATCTCAAGAGAGCTTGAGAGCTCTCAAAGCTGATGATTGATGTTTTTCTTTTCACCACCTATTCCTACCACTGGTATTTCCTCTATCTGTTTTCTGAGTTAGGCCCCACTTTTGTGTCATAGTTTTTTGCTTTTTTTCCCCCCCAACCTCCTAAATTTTGGGCTGGAAGAAAGTGTGTACTTAACCTTCTGTTCACTTTGGTACTTATGATATTGATATAAGGAATGATTTTTTAAAAATTTTTTGGAGGAGAACATTGGAACAAATTAGCTAAATGCTTGCTATACTTCACCATCTTGGATCTACCCCTAGAAGGAAGATATTGTATCTGTTAATAAGCAGAGAGAAGTAATTATAAATAACTTTATTTATTTATTGAAGCCAGACCAGGTCAGATAAATTGCTATTAAAGGCTAGTAAAATAATTTTGTACATTTCCAACCTGTATTAATACTTTTATCATTGGTCTGCCAAGTTTTAATAGGTAAATAAGATGTGGTGGGAGAAAAGAGAAGAAGCTTCAAACATCACATCCCAACTCTGCCTCTTAACTTAATTGTAAAGATGTAACATCCATACTTGTTATTATAATTAAGGTAGAGAAGGGAAAGAGGGTTGTTACAGTCTTGAACGGTCATATTCTAAAGGTCAAAAGGCAAAAATTTTATTCTATGAAAATGTGTCACTTTTTTGTCAATGTATGTGTTATAAATGTCATTTTCTCTGTATCACTAGTCTCCTTTAAGAGTTCAAAATATTGAAATTTTAATTGTATGTTTCTATTGTTGCTGTTGTTGTGACACAATGTCATATAGTGGCCAAAAAAAAGATAACCTTGGACTCAGAAAATCTATATCCAAATGCTGTTAAAACACCTGTGCTAGATTTCTGAGGGTAAGCCTCTTTTTATCAATGTGCCTAGCACTTCTTCAGAGAAAATTTGTTCATCTCTATTCATAGAGGGACTTTTGAAACTAGGATCTCCCTATACTGATAATACATATCTAGAAGAAAAAAAATACTATTATTTTTTCACTTGTTGAATGTAGTTTTATTTTCTCAGTTCTTTGAATGAGCATTTTTTCATTTATAATTTTTTTTTCTCTAAAAAGTGTCCAAATTAAGTTTTTTTTTTTCTTTCTTTATGATAGTTTTGCATTTTTCCCCTGGTCTTCTTTAGGATGCAAAATTCCTTTGTATAAAGAGGGGAAACATTAAGCAGTATAAAGCATAATAATTCAGGTAGGCTTTGGTATTTAGAAAGGGTCAGAACAGTGTTTTCCAAATTGATTCACAACGATGAATTAATTTGTCAATGAAAAAGTCAATTGAATTTTGTGATTATTTTCTTCATCTGAAATGAAGTTAATTAAGAAGAACTCTTTCCAAGGAATTCACAGCTATTTAATGAAAGTGTTGAGATTATAAATTAGTTAATCCCCACCCATCCCGACTTGTAGAGCTAACATTAATTAAGTCAGCAAGCCTGCTAATTACATTTTTTCTAAATTTTCTGATTATTTCATCTACTCTTCATGGTCCAGAATCTAATCAGAGTAGCTGAAGAGAAGAACTGAGATGTAAACTAACAGATTTAAGGTCTTTGGTATTATAACATATACCACTATTAAAGGTTACAAAACTAGCAATGAGTACTAGTAATAATAGTAGAAAGTATGGGAGGAAAGGATTTTTATAATTGGAGTTGCAAATATGACTTCATTTTGCTCTGTGAAATAAGAATGATACAAAGGCACCAAAAGGATCATGGGATGATAATCCTTCTTCTTATGCAAGTAAAATGATAGAAAATCATTTTGGAAAATAAAGACAATATTTAAAATGCAATGGCAAAAAGAGAAAATTGAAGATATCAGGGAAAGGAAGGAGAAAGCATTAATATTAATAACTAATTTCATAGTACACAAAAGAATAAAAGTAATGTGAGTAAGAATAAAGGGGGAAAAGATAAAATATTCAAAAATGAAGCCAAAATTCTGACATTTGTGACAATAAATTACTTAGTTATTACATTATAAGAGAAAATGAAATTATATACCTGATATCTATTAGAAGAGTTGGACATAAGTTTATCTGTCTTAAATGTCTTTTGGCGTGGCAGAAAAAAAATTATTCAAAGAACCATTTCCCCCTTACTTTTATAAACTAGAGAGAGAATTGAAATTAATAAAAATCACATGTAAAATATCCAGATATAATTAGGCAGAGTGATTAGTGAATTTATTTTAATTTATCTAAACTGAATATGTAAGTTTCCATTGTTATAGAACATGTAAGGATTATAAAATTAACACTATTTTATTCTGCATATTAATTATAATATATCAGAAATATAAAGTATTAATAGAATAAATAGATTTTAGGAGCAAGACTTTTAAAAATACTATCCCATTTATCATTAAAATTTAATTTATATTTTTAAAAAACCCTTTGAATCCTATGTTTGCTTATATATGTCAATGGATAATGGAATCTATGACACAGTTCTTCAGAAAATTTATTCAAAGCCAAGAAGTTATAGTTTAGTGTTTCATATTATCCTAATTGTTGACATAATTAAGTGAGTAACACAATTAGAATCACTATTTTGTTAGTAGTGATACAAGGTATAAAACTGAAGTACTCTTTTCCTAATTAAATGACTATGAAGAGCCAATTCATTCTTTATTGGGACAGTTTAATATACAAGAAACAGCCAATTTTCTTTATCAAGTAACTATGTCCCATTCTTTCTTTACTCTAACTTTATTACCATGAAATTTTAGAATGCATAAATCTTGCCTTATTTGAAAGACTTTAAGCACTAAGGTTATAAACTTTATATTAGATTCCCAATTTATTTATAATGAGTACTTTAGAAAAAGAGCAATTTCTAAGGTTATCTAGACCCAAAATATGTATATTATATTTGCTAACATTTTTAATAGTTCTAGAAAGTAAATAAGGAGCTTAAAACAACTGTCGAGTCAATAGACAGTCAATCATTAAGAGCTAAAGATAGGAAAAAGCTGTGATTAAAGATGTGATGAATTTAATATTGCTAAGATTCACTGTTCTTTTAACTCAACCAGAAGTCTAACCCACATCCTTTGTAGATTGTCTGCTTCTAAATATACAATGATAAATCCAGAAATCAACATGAAAGGCTATTTTCAAAACAAATTCAACACATACATTAATTACTTACTATACACAAGACACAGGAAGGAAGGGAAAAAGGAAGGAAGGAAGGGAAAAAGGAAGGAAGGAAGGAAGGAAAGGAAGAAAGAAAGAAAGAAAGAAAGAAAGAAAGAAAGAAAGAAAGAAAGAAAGAAAGAAAGAAAGAAAGAAAGAAAGAAAGAAAGAAAGAAAGAAAGAAAGAAAGAAAGAAAGAAGGAAGGAAGAAAAAAAACAAGGGAGCAAATAAGCATCATTAAGTTACAAATATATATCTAGGACTTTGCTAAGTGCTGTATAAATAATGAACCATTGACTCACCTCAAGGAGCTTATATCCTACCTGAGACATAATAGATGCAAGTTAATTTCAGGAAAATGGACAAACTAGATGAAATCAAGGAATTTATCATTTGGGAGGTAGAATAGCAAGTCAGAGGTAACAAGAGATGAAAAGTAAAGCAAAAATGAATTACAGGAATCAGGGCATATAAATGTACAGAATCTATTTTTAGTATGTTGTAACATCAGTGCAATATTTACAGAAACTATAGTGACTATAAATATGCTGGTATAGTTGTGAATCACAAAATGTAACAGGCTCTCCACATTAGGACAGAGCCGATACATTTATTCAAACACCAGAAAACTGAGTCCATGAATCAGAAGGTCAAAGTCATTACAGTAAACACGAAGTTGGTACACATAGTTAATGTAGTGAACACCCACATTACCAAGATTTCACAGCACAACAGGTTCCCTCAAACAAGGATTCTCCTTTCCTTACTGTCTGGGCTGGCTCTCATAATTCCTTACCACAAGTCCTGGAAGACGGCAGAGTAGAAACAGGACTTCTGTGTGGCTCTGGCTTCGACCTCCTCCAATTCATGTAAAAATGACTCTAGACAAACGTTGCAGCTACAGAACCCACAAAATGACAGAGACAAGTTAAACTCCTGTTGAAGACACCCCAGCAGGCCAGCAGGAAGGGGCAAGCATAGCACTCTGGGAGCCGAGCACAGCCATGCATGAGCTGGAGGTGTTAGCAGCAGGGTGGCCTGACCAGCCACTGGCTGGAGGAACTTCAGATCACCAGAAGCTAAGGGGGTTTCAAGAATTATCAAACCATAGATGCCAAAGACAAAGTGAGAGGTCAGTGTAGACTTTGCGGGAACAGGAAGTTCAGGAGTGCAATCTAGCCTTTGACCCCATGGCAAGAAGCAGCTGAGGCTCCCTGGCCATGCTACTTCAGAGCTCCTGAACTACAAATTATAGGGGGAAGAAGCAACTAGTCTGAGGGCTAATCACTCTTGCTCTAACCTGCTTGGATTTGGATCACTGTCCAAGGTGGAGGTTCTGGGACACATGACCAGTTTGCCAGACAGTGTTGAGGCTTCAGAGAGGGCATCCAACTAATAGCTCAAGCAACTAAGCAAACCCCAGCAATTGGGATAATGTTCCCCTTTCTGGTAGAAGAGTTCTTCTATGGCAAAAGGCTCAAAAGTCAAGTAATTGAGTAGCAACATGAGCAAGCAAATGAAGCAAAGAAAACAGGGCAATCCAACATTAGATTCCTATTTTGGGGACAAAAAGGATGAAAGCATGGAACAGAAGGAAGACAACAAAGTCAGTACTCCTGCAACAAAAGCTTCCAAGGAAAATTTGAGCTGGTTACAGGTCATAGAGGAGCTTAAAATGGATTTTCAAAACTAAATAAGAGAAATGGAGGCAAAATTGGGGAGAGAAATCAGAACAATGCAAGGAAATTATGAAACTAGAGTGAAGAAGCTGACTGAAGAAATTAACATCTTAAAAAAATGGACTGACTCAAATTGCAAAAGAGGCTCAAAAAGCCAACGAGGAAAACAATGTCTTAAATACCCAAATTTGCCAGATTGTAGAAGAATCTCAAAGGCTCACTGAAGAGAATCATTCCTTAAGAATCAGATTGGAGCAAATGGAAGCTAGTGACTTTATGAGAAATCAAGATATTATTAAACAAATTCAAATAAATGAAAAATGGAAGGCAATGTGAAATATCTCATTGGAAAAACGACTGACCTAGAAAATAGATCAAGGAGAAATAATTTAAAAAATATTGGACTAACTGAAAGTCATGATCAAAATAAGAACCTAGAAATCATCCTTCAAGAAATTCTCAAGGACAATCGCCCTGATGTTTTCAAACCAGAGGACAAAATAGAGGTTGAAAGAATCCACCCAAAATGAAAACTCCTAGAAATATTATAGCCAGGTTCCAGAATTTCCAGATCAAGGAGAAAATATTACAAGCAGGCAGGAATAAATAATTTGAATATTATGGAAAAACAATCAGGATGACATGGAATCTGGCATCTTCTACACGGAGAGATCAAAGGGCTTGGAACATGATATTCTGGAGGTCAAAGGAGCTGGGATTAAAACCAAGAATCACCTACCAAAGAAAACTGAGTATCATCTTTGAAGGGAAAATATGATCATTCAATGGAATAGAGTATTTTCAAGCATTTCATATAAAAAAAGAGTTGAACAGAAAATTTGACATTTAGATACAAGAAGGAAGAGAAGCATGAAAAGCTAAATAGGAAAAAATAAATCATAAGGAATTTATCAAAGTTGAGCTATTTATATTGCTACATAGAAAAATTATAATTGTAACTTATGAAATTTTTCTCAATATGATACTTGAAGCAATAGAAATGTGTGTATGGATGTATATATATATATATATATATATATATATATATATATATATACAGAGAGAGAGAGAGAGGTGTATATATGTATACAGGTATACATAGACTGAGGCCATAGGACCAATTTAATAGGAAGACATGATAATAAAAAGGTGAAATTAAGAGGTGAGAGAGAGGAATATAATGAGACAAGATGGGGAAAGACAAAATGGGGTAAATTATGTCATATAGAAGAGGCAAGGGAAAACTGTTATAATGGAGGGGAAGAAAAGGAAGGCAAAAGGGAACGAGTCAACCTTATTCTCATTGAATTTATCTTAGGGAGAGAATGACACACACACTAAATAGGGTATCTCACCCTAGAGGAGAGTAAGGGAGAAAGGAAGGAGAGGGAGGATAATAGAAGGGAGGTCAGGCTAAGGGGGAGGGAAGTTGGAAGCAACCACTTTTGAAAAGGGACAGGAACAAAGTAGAGGATAGAACAATTGGGGGGGGATAGGATGGAGGGAAATATATTCTATCTTTCACAATGTATCCACTATGGAAATGCTTTGCATGGCTACACATGTACAACCTATAATCTATTACTTATCTTCCTAGGAAGTATAGGTGACAAGGTAGGTAGGGAAAGAATATGGAATTCAATGGTTAAAATCAAATTTTAAAATATGTATATTATTATTATTATTATTATTTTACGTGTAACTGGGAAAAATATATACAGGCTCTAGGACATGGAAATCCACCCTACTGGAAAGTTGGTGGCGGGAGGGGGCAAAATATGGAAGAGAGCAGTCTGAAGGAGGGAATATTTTGTGGGATCACTATTTTGGGGTGATGGGTAGGGGAAAATGAGGAGAAAATTTGTAACTCAAAATCTTGTAGAAATGAATGATGTAAACTAAAAAATAAAAAAGAGAGAAAAAAAAAGAAGTTCTGCCACCATTAGTTCTGCTCTCCAAATCTCTTCCCTTTCCAGCCTGGGCCTCTCCTCAATTATGGTATTAGCTACTCCCTTCCCCCACCCCTTCCTGTTACATCACCAAGTTCAACCCAGTGTGGGATTCACAAGTTCTGGGTCTTAATACTTGACACAATTATAAACTTTATACTAAGTGCTAAGTGCCTGTTTGCTTGCCAGTACAAGGTGCATGGAAGATCTTCAAATCCCATTACCATTACACATGTCAATGTCTGGAAGTCATTAATAGGCCTGGTTGGTTTGAAACATGTATATACATGAATAAGAATAATATAAAATAAAAAGTAAAATGTGAGTGAGAACGATACCAAATGCTAGGCTTTAAAAATTGCTAATTACTGCAGGGGCAACAAGGGGAAAGATACTGGAAGAAGGGAAATCACTATGGAAAGGTTCCAGAGGATGAGCTGATGGACTATGCCAGTATTCATGTGAGTAGAAAAGGGGGAAAGGATATAAGAAATTCTGTGAGGATTGAATCATCAAGATTTGTCAAATAATTAGATACCGGAGGGCACAAAGAAGAAAAAAAAAAATGAAGGATATCTCTAAGGTTATAAATTTGAGTGTCTTTAAAGATTATGGTGCTCTCAACAACAATGAGGGAATTTCAAGTAGGGAAAATTTAGAGGTGAAATTGATGACTTTATATTTGAGTTGTTGAATCTAAGATCCTCATTGTTGACAGGATGATGCTTAGCAGGTACAAAGCGAGACTAGACTTCACAAACAAGAAAACTTATGAATACATTTGAAATGATAATTGAACTTATGGAAGCTGATGAGATCCCCAAAATGAAAAATACAGAGTCTGAGAGACAACAACTATTAGTGGGTGGGAAAAGAATAAGGGTGCAGGGAAATTGACAGCAAATTATTGCTTATACAAATAAGAGGGCCAAGAGATGAGTGTCATGGAATTCAAGGAAAGAGAGAATAACCAGACTATGAGGATAGTAGATTCAATTCAGTACATTTAAAAAACATTTATTAAGTATCTACTGTGTGTTAGGCACTGTGATAAGTACTGAGTATACAAATACTTAAAAGAAACACAGTCTTTTCCCTCAAGGAGTTCATAATATAATGGGGAAAAAAAAGTTGGAAAGGGGAGGGTAAAGGACACCAGGGGCTACCTGGAACAGCGGTGTCTCATTCTGTGGAGTTCACATCAAGCAGAGTTCCAGGTGAAAAGGTGAGAGTGAACGGGAAAATCCCTGTCTTCTATAAAGGAAAGCTTTGGGAGGAGTCCAGTGCTCTACCCTCCAAGCCTCCAGTCAGAAGGAAGAAAAGACAGAGAGTTGGGAATGTGTTACATATGTAAGGCTGAGTTAAACAGTATGATAATGAGATTTCAGGTGATCAGCTTAACCTTGCAGTTCAAGTCAAGATAGAGAGTTTCAAAAGCTTCAGAGGTAAAGTAAAATGGCTTCCAGAAAAAAAAAATCCTTAATACTGATCATTATTTGCCTGCATCATGTTGAAGGAAAGTATGCGGATATTACCTATTCAAGGATTTTGAATTCTGCTTTCAGATATTAATCATTCCACAGGCTCTACCAGAAGGTAAGTTGTCTTTGATTATATTCAGCAAAGCCAACAGTATTTACCGATTTTTAGACCTTTCTATTGTTTAGTGAAGTAATGCACACATCATTCCAAAAGTAATTCTTTACCTTTTATTTTCCTCTTTTACCTATTTATAACGTGTCTACTAATACTCTTTAAGTAAAAAAGTGTTATGTATCACAAAGTACCTTAGGGTCACGGACAGAATGGTTTGGACAGAGAGGAAACTCTTCCAACCCTCATCTTTTTACTCATGGAAAGAAGCTGAGAGCACACTCCTTAATTTTCAGCCATTGTGGGCCAAAACCCTTTAAGTTTCATGATTGTGGGGCAGAAATATCCATTATTACTGCAGAAAGTCACAAGTTATATTAAACTGATGAGATGAAAAATCATTAGGACTTATTATCTGCACGAATATCAAACTGTGTGTTTCACTGGGCCTTAACATCTGTATGTCATTATGCCAGATCTACAGACTTTGCTATCTGCCTTGCTGATATACTAGAAGAAATAGCAAGTCTTTCTATCCATGTTAGTTATCTCTTCCTCTGGCAAAGGACAATGTAACTTATGTAACCTCAAATCAAAATGTTACATATATCATCCAGTATACCCCATACTGAATCTAGTAAACCACACGACTCCAGAGTTGAGCAACATGTGTTTAACATAGCAATTTAAAAAATTGTCCTAGTAGTTAGAGATGTCCAAAAATGGAATGAATAGTTTGGGTAGAGCATGTTCTCAATTATTAGAAAATTTCAAGCATAGGTAAAATAATCATATAGAAAGGATATTATAGAGAGAAATCATGATTTAATTGAGGGTTGTATTATATGGTCTTTTAGACACATTTCATATCTAAAACTATGATTTATCATAGTATCTCCAACTGGAAAAGTTCTCAAGCCATATGATTCAAACCTCTCATTTCACTAATTTAGTGACCAATCCCATTAGCACCCATGAATTGTTCACCATCTCTAAACTGATAATTCTCAAATCTATCTATCTTCTCTCAATATCTTGGCTGATTTCTAATTTCATATGTCCAACTGTCTTTCAGACATCTCAAACTAGATTACAGTAGGCTTAAAATCAATAAATTTAAAATGGAGCTTGGTATCTTTCTCCCTAAACAATGCCCTCTCCCCCTTCCTGCTCTAATTTTGATAAGGGCAAAACCATCCTCCTAATTTTCACCCTCTCATCCTAGGAGTGATCCCCAATTATGAATTTTTTCTCACACCCACCATATATAATTTGTTGCCAATGCCTATTGATCTCACCTTTACAACATCTCTTAAATATGTCCCGTTCTTTCCACAGACACTGATACCACTCTAATACAGGCCTTAACACCTCACCTAAGACTATTTCAATAGCTATTGGTGAGTCTGCCTGTCCCAAATCTCTCCGCAATGTACCTACCACCACCACCATTCAATAAAATCCAATGACTCCCTATTATCTTCAAGATCAAAATACACAATATTCTTTCATTCAAAAAATATTCTTTCATTTAAAATCTAGCCAGCTTCTCTAATCTTCTTATACCTTACTACTTAACATAATCTTCAATCCAGTAACACTGACCTCCTGGCTATTTCCCAAATAAGACCCTCCATCACTTGGCTCTGAACATTTTCTATGACTGTCCACCATGCCTAGAAAACTCTCCTTCTTCTTCTCTATTGACCTCATTATTTCTTTTAAAACTCCAAAAAACTTCTCACCATTTTCAGGGAACCTTTGCCAGACCCTCTGAATTTTTGTGCCTTCGGTCTGTTAATTATTACCTATTTATCTTCTATATAGCATGGTTTGTATATATTTGTTTACATGTTCTCTCCCCCAATAGATTGTAATCTTCTTGAAAGCAGGAACTATATTTTTCTACTTTTTAAAATTTCAACACATTGCATAGTGCCTAACACTTAATACATGGGGGCCGGCACAGATGCTGGGCATGCAGAGGCCGGGACACTGGGACTCACAAAGGCCCAGACGAGCCCTGATCAACATGGTGGCAAGTTGACCCACCAGGTGCAAGGGCATTGCCAGGGCTAACACTGCAGGGCTGGGACTGGATGGAGCTGGCTACAGATCCACAAATGCCAGAGAGATCCTAACTTTCTACTGAGTACAGCCTGGCAGTCCGGCAGTAAACAGCCAGTGCAATGCTCTGGGACTCAAGTCCATCCCTGTGCAAGCCGGAAGTTTTGGCCTCAGGGTGGCCTGACTAGCCTCCGGCTGGAGGGACTTCAGATCACCAGCAGCTGTGGTGGTTTGCAGAATTATCAAATCACAGATGCTGAGGACAAAGTGATAGGTCAGTGCAGGGTGGACTTTGGGGCCTGTGAATTTGGGAGTGTGGTTGGCTTTTGCCCAAGGGGCTTGAAGAAGCTGAGGCTTGGCAGCCATGCGGCTTCTGCCACATGGCTGCTTCAGGGCTCCTAGCCTGCAGATTTCAGGGGGATCAAGTGACCAGTCTGAGAGGTAATTGCTCTTCCTTTAACCTGCTGGGGTCTGGATAGTGGTTTAGGGTGGAGGTCCTGGGTTGTGTAACCAGTATGCCAGAGTGTGTGGAGGCTTCAGAGAGGGCAGTCAACCAATAGTTCCAGCAGCCAAGAAAACTCCAGTTCCCCTGTGTGGTAGCAGAGCCCTACTGTGGCAAAAAGCTCAGAAGCCAAGTAATTGAGTGGCAACATGAGCAAATGAGGGAAGCAATGAAATCACAGTAATCCAACTTTGGACTCCTTTTTTGGGAACAAAAAGGATCAAAGCATGGAAAAGGAGGAAGACAGAAAAGTAAGAACTCCTGCACCAGAAGCTTCCAAGAAAAGAATAAGCTGCTTACAGGTCATAGAGGAGCTTAAGAATGATTTTGAAAACCAAATAAGAGAAGTGTAGAAAAAATTGTTAAAAGAAATGAGGATGATGCAAGAAAATTCTGAAATGACACTCAACAACCTGACTTAAGAAAATAACACCATAAAAAATAGACTAACTCAAATAGCAAAAGAGGCTCAAAAAGCCAATGAGAAGACAAATGCTTTAAAAAACTGAATTTTCCAGATGGAAAAAAGAATCTCAAAAGCTCAATGAAGAGAATCATTGCTTCAGAATTAGTTTAGAGCAAATGGAAGCTAGTTATTTTAAGAGAAATCAAGATACTATTGAATAGATCCAAACAAATGAAAAAAATAGAAGACAATGAGAAATATCTCATTGAAAAAACCACTGACCTGGAAAATAGATCCAGGAGAGTTAGTTTAAAAATTATTGGACTATCTGACAGCCATGATCGAAATAAGAATCTAGAAATCATCCTTCAAAAAATTCTTAAGGAAAATTGCCCTGATTTTTCAAACCAGAGGGCAAAATAGAGGTTGAAAGAATCCACCAATCACCTCCTGGAAAAGATCCCCAAAAGAAAACTCCTAGGAATATTATAGCCAGGTTCTCTAATTCCCAAATCAAGGAGAAAATTTTGCCAGCAGTCAGGAAGAAACAATTTGAATACTGTGGGAACACAATCAGGATAACACAGGATGTGGCAGCTTCTACAATGAAGGAATGTAGGGTTTGGAATATGATATTCCAGAGGTTAAAGGAGCTGGGATTAGAACCAAGAATCACCTACCCAGAAAAATTTAGTATCACGTTTCAGGGGAAAATATGGTAATCAATGGAATAGAGGACTTTCAAGCATCCCTGAGGAAAAAACCAGAGTTGAATAGAAAATGTGACATTATATTACAAGAAGCAAGAGAAGCATAAGGTAAAAAGGAAAAAGAAATCATAAGGAATTCATCAAAGTTGAACTACTTACATTCATACATGGAAAAATGATCAATGTAAATTAGGAAACTATTCTCAGTATGGGAATAGTTGAAGGGAATATATATGTATGTATATATATATACATACATATACATATACATATATATACACACATACACATACACACACATATATACATATATATGTCTTTATAGGAGGGCATATGGGCATGAATAAATTTTTTAAAATATGTACATATGTGCATAGGTATACATAGACAGAGGAGACAGGACTAGTTGAATAGGAAGAGATGATATTTAAAAGGTGAAATTAAGACGTGAGCGAGGAATATAATGAGAGGAGATATGGAAAGGAAGAATGGGGAAAATTATCTCATATAGAAGAGTCAAAAGAAAAGCTGTTACAATGGAGGGCAAGAGCAGAAAGGCAAAGGGGAATGAGTCAACACTAGTGTCAATGAATTTGATTTAGGGAGGGAATAACATACACACTAAATGAGAGGGGGGATGATGGAAGGGAGGGCAGGCTGGGGGGGAAGGAAGTGGGAAGCATCCACTTTTGAAAAGGGACAGGATCAAAGTAGAGAATAGAGAAAGTGGGGGGGTGGGATGGGATGGAGGAAAATATAGTCAGTCTATCACAATATATCCACTTTAGCAATGTTTTGCATGGCTACACATGTACAGCCTATGTTGAATTGTTGTCTTCCCAGTAATTATGGGTGACAAGGGAGGTAGGGAAGGAATCTGGAATTCAAAGGTTTAAAATAAAATGTTTAAATATATCATCATCATCATCATCATCATTATTTTACATGTAACTGGGATATAAGGTATACAGGCACTGGGGCATAGAGATCCACCCTGCCCTACTGGAAAGTTGGAGGTGGATGGGGGAAAATATAGGAGAAAGAAGATTGGGGGAGGGGATATGATTTGTGGTGGTGGGTAGGGGAAAATGGGGAGAAAATATGTAACTCAAATCTTGTGGAAAAGAATGATGTAAAAATATAAAAATTAAATTAAATTCAAAAAAAGTATAGTTAAAGCTCAGTTGTTTTACACTTTGATGACATCACATAGCTGGTAAAATGGCAGAGCAAGAATTAGAACATAGACCTTGTCTCCACATCCTAGATTTTTTTCCACTTCAATATATTAATATCACAAGCAAGAGTTAAATGGGATACAAAATGACCTCATCTATTAGTATTATGATCAAATGAAAGGAAATCTATTTCTCAACATATAATATTGCTAGGCAGGACCTGGCTCTTTGTGCTCATTTTAAATCTGATATATTAACATGGGAAAATACACAAGTGCCCTCTACTGTCAGAAATTTTCAAATTCATTTGAACAACATAATGGATCAATAATTACAGTGAACTTAACTTAGTTCTGACTTTTAAGGCAATTAGTATGCCTTTGCCTTTTTTAGAATTTATTACTGAATGAACTTATATTTTCTTCATACAATATATGCAGCAATACTAATTTGTTGTTATTTAGCCATTTCAGAATCCATAGCCCCATTTAGGGGTTCTCTTGGCAAAGATGCTGAAGTGGTTTGCCATTTTCTTTTCCATTTCATTTTACTGATGATGAAACTGAGTCAGACAAAATGAAGTGACTTGCCAAGGGTCTATCTAGTAAGTGTCTGAGGCCAGATTTGAACTCAGGAAGATTAGTCTTCCTGATTTCAGACCCAGTGCTCTATCTACTTCACCACCTTTCTCTAATGCTTATTAAATTCAGATAACACATATTAGGTCATATACAAATATTAGAGATCAAAAGCAAACTGCTATTGGGCACAAATATTGTTTTGTTGTAACTGTAAGCAAATATGCAATTTAACCACTGTCTGGTGATATTAGAATGTAAGATGATATTTCATGGTGGTTATTCATTTTCAAAATTTTAAAGGAAATATTTCATAAAAATATTGTCTTCTCAAATATTCTCTCATATCAACAATGGCATGAAAAAATACTAAAGCATCGCTATCACACATATTTAGAGAAATGTAAAATAATAAAAACTTTGAGCTTCTACCTCACAACAATCAGACTGGCAAAGATGACAAAATAGGAAAATAACAGACATTGAAGTTCCTTGGGGAAAACAGGGAAATTATCACACTATTTGTGAAGATGTCAATTGGTCTGGTCATTCTGAAAAAAAAAATGAAACTATGTCCAGAAATTTATTGAAATACATATATTCTTTGATCCAGTTATAACACGACTAGACTTATACCCCCAAGAGACCAAATGAATAAAAAAGAACTTATTTTTACCCCCCCAAAAAATATGGTACCTTTTTTTTTGTTCTAGCCAAATATTGGAAACCAAGGTTCTTCTACTGGGAAGTGGTTATATAGATTATGATACATCAATATAAAGGATTATTATTATGCCATTAAAAAGGCAAAGTAATAAAGGAAACAAATACCTATATAAACTGACAGTCAGTAAAATGAGCAGAACCAAGCAAACAATTTGTATGAAGACAACAATATCATAAAGAAAAACAAGCAGAAGCAATCAATTAGAGGGCTATTGTATTTATTCAAGTGAGAGACAATAGGGGACTGAACTGGTATTGTGGTTGTGTGAGTGTTAAGAATGTTGTATATATGAGAGATTTTATGCAAATAGAAAAGACAGTATTTTTCAATAAAACAATATCTTGTTTTTCTGCCTGAAATTTAATGAATTTTAAAAATTCAGGAAATAACACAACTGTAATATCTGCTATGGACTTCAAAATTTCCTGGATATTAAAATCAGAATCAAGAGAACATTACGGAGGGTCATGTATAGAACCATAAACCAAAGAAACTTTTAAAGTTCCCCAAAGCCAAACATTCTTCATCATAATTTGCTAAAATAAATTTTAATAACTAACAAATAAAATTTTGAAAATATACTACGTTTATTGTTTTGAAATTATCTAAAGAAGGATTTCTTAAAAATCAAAGTAACAGAACAGTGGAAGGAACCACTTTAGGAAGTATTTAAATCTTTATTCTGGAGATGGTTAATGTTTGCTTACTGTCTCTTCACTAGATTGTGAGCTCCTTGAAAGTAGTGACTATTGCCTTGTTTCCATAAAATTGTGCATTTCAGAGTCCAGTGATTCTTAAATTATCCTGTCTGC
Organism: Petaurus breviceps papuanus; assembly: GCF_028583685.1. Classification (NCBI taxonomy): domain Eukaryota; kingdom Metazoa; phylum Chordata; class Mammalia; order Diprotodontia; family Petauridae; genus Petaurus; species Petaurus breviceps. The sequence goes on along the minus strand of NW_027187283.1, from coordinate 5,542,008 downwards.
ACTGTTGCCAAGTCAGTTGTTTGAAATAACAGGTTCTGATTTTAATAAACAAGAAATACATATATTTGGTGGGGGTAACAGAGAGAGAAGAAGAGAGAGAGGGAGGGAGGGAAAGAGGGAGAGAGAGGGGGGGAGAGGGAGAGAAAGAAAGAGAGAGAGAGAGAGAGAGAGAGAGAGAGACCACAACTAAAGCAGTTGTTTTATTCCTTGCATTTTTTTTCTAAGAATGATCAGTACTGACAAGATCATATTTAGTATTTAAAAATGTTTCTGGTTAGTAATGTTTTCAATGCAAAGAATGAAAGAAATATAAATAAATACCAGAATGGTTAATAAAATTTTGAAATAAAATAATATATCTTATAATTTTAGAGCTGAATATGACCTCAGAGCTCATTTATGGCAACCCTCTCATTATACAGTTTTGAAATTATTAAAATTTACTGAAGGTACCCTCCTTCAGTCCCTTTGCTTTTATGCTGATAGTTACTCTCCAATTTTTTTCATTTTACAGTACTCTCTGCTTTGTACAAATGAACATTTCTTCAATATGTTGTATCTTTAGTGACTTCTACTAGGTACTACCTTAAAATTAAAATATTTCATTTTTTTAATTATATAATGGTCTTTGCTTTAGAATTAATCTTCATTTCAACTCATATCTCAAGTCTTTAGAAAAAACTTCAATTCAAGGTTGTTCTTTACTACTTTGATTCTTGCTTAAAAAAAACACTTAGCTATTGTTATTAACACTGTGTATAAAACCCCATTGGTGAGCAGATATTGATCCATTATTCATTATGAATTATATCTATATATGACACTTGACTCATTTCTTGTCTTCTCTTGTCTGAATAGCAACAATGGAAATTTATGGGAGCCTACAACTTTAGGAAAAGACAATAAATTGTATGAACATTTAAAAAAATCACTGCAGTTTTCATACATTGCCCCTCATGGTACTTGGCATAATGACTTATGTATCAAGTAATTTAATAAATATTTTGGCAGTTGAACATATCACAGTTAAGTATGTGAAAAAAGTAAGCATCTATACAAGAGATAACCCAGCATCCTGAGCCAATGAATTTGGGAAGAGCAAGGCTTCCCTGACCATTTATCTTGTTTCCAACCTAGCCCAGAAAATATCATCTCGGAAAGCAACACAAATGATAAAGTGTTCAGTTACTCCCAGTCATTATTCACCAGGTACCATCTATGGGGTACACAAGCAAGGATAGCTAAAGAAGAATGGAACACTGTGAAAGAAGAAAAAAGTTATGGAGACCTATTGGGGCGAAAATGGATGAGTAACCAGTGGATTGCTTTACTTTTTTCCATTCTCAACCCTGAACACCCATAAAATAGCATTCCAGAACAGATTCTGGAACAATGGAGACAGACAAATACCATAGTTTAGCAGGCCTTTGGTCTGGGAGACTTAGTGAACAGCAAAAGAGGTCCATATCACATAGGTAAAAAAGGGAATGCAACCCACGAGAGGAAGCATCTCAGCAAGCCAACAGAAGTTTCTATCTCTGCAAATCAGCAGGAAATCCTAAGTCACAGAGAGGTAGAGGAGGCAAATGGCAACACCAGTACCTCCTCATGTGCCTTAGCACAGCAAAGGTTAGCAGAAAACCCCTGTTTGGAGAACCACCATGTGCACCAGCATAGCCCCAGGCAGGCAGGCATTTTTCTAGCAGTCATGCTGCTTCAGCGTAGCCCAGGGAAATGCAGGAAAAAACTCACCTGCTCTTATCCCATACCAGATACGACAACTAGGACCCCACTTCAGCATGAGGTAAGCTACCAAACTCCTATAATTATCAGGGACCAGCATCTGAGGCCCCAAGTTACAAAGTGAGTGACCAGGTTTCTGACCCCCAACACAAGAAGCTTGTGCCAGTGTCACCTGTGCTCTAACAGGACAACTCAACTTTAAAAGCCAGGAAATAGGCAAACAAAATGAACAAGAAGCAAAAATGAACATTTACCACTGAGATCAAGATACAAACCCAGAAGAGGATAACCCTGCCACTATACCTACATCTGGAACCACAAAAGGGAACCCCAGAATTGGTCTCAAGACCAAAAAGTTTTCTTGGAAGAGCTCAAGAAGAATTTTAAAAGTCAAGTAAGATAGGTAGAAGAAAAAATAGGAAAAGAAATTAAAGGAATGCAAGACAATCAATAGCTTGGAAAAGGAAGAACAGAAATTGATAAAAGAAAACTATTTATAAAGTAAAATTGGCCAAATGGAAAAGGAGGTACAAAGGGTAACTGAAGAATTTAATTTCTTAAAAATTGGAATCAGGGAAGTGGAAGCTGATAACTCTATAAGACATCAAGGATCAGTCAAATAAAATCAAAAGAATGAAAAAATAGAAAAAAATATAAAATCCTTATCGGAAAAACAACTGACCTGGAAAATATATCTAGGACAGGTAATTAAGAATTATTGGAAAACCTAATGGACGTGATAAAAAAAAAAAAAGATCCTGGATAGCATCTTATAAGAAATTATCAAGGAAAACTGCCCTGAGGTCCTAGAAACAGTGGTTGTATACCCTAGAATTCACTGAGATCCTCCTGAAAGAGATCCCAAAATGAAAAATCCAAGGAATCTTGTAGCCAAGTTCCAGAATTGTAAGGTCAAGTAGCAAGTAGCAAATTGCAAGCAACAAGAAAGAAATATTTAGGAGTTTCTACATTAAAGGATTAGAGGGCCTGGAATATGATATTCTGCAAGGCAAAGAAGCATGGATTATAAACAAGAAGCAGTTACCAAAAACTTTGAGTATTACAGGGGAAATGATGAACATTCAATGAAAATTAAATAGGGGGCTTTCAATCATTCATAATTTATGTAAATACAGAACTGAATAAAAAATTTGATCTTCATGTATAATACTCAAGAGACACATAAAAACACAAACAGGAAAGAATAAAAGATATTCAATAAGGTTAAACTGTTTACATCCCTACACAAGATGATATTTATAACTCTTGAGTTCTATATCTTTATCACAGCATTTAGAAGGGATGTACATAGACAGAAGATGTAGGCATAAGTTGTCTGATATGTGGTGAAAAATAATCAATTAAGGGGGGAAGGATTTCACTGGGAGAAGAGAACAGGAATAAGCATAAAAGGGTTAAGTATAGAACATGAAGAGGCACAAAGTTCTATTACAGTAGATAAAAAAAGAAGGAAGGGAGATGAGCATTGTTTCAACCTTAGTTTCATCAGATTTGTCTAAAAGAGGTAATAACATACACACTCAATTGGAATAGACATCTATCTTACACTATAGGAAGTAGGAGGGGAATGGAGAAAGAAAAGGGAAGAAGTAGATAGAAGGGAAGAAAAAATGGAGGGACAAAGTGGCAAGGGAAAGGGGAAAGAAAAGTGAAGGGGGCTGATAGAATGGAGGGCAGATTGAGGGAGACAGTGATCAAACGTAAAACACTTGTGAGGATGGAAAGGGGAAAAGAAGAGTGAAAAGCATAAGTGGGGGGAAAAGATGAAGAGAAAGAGACAGTTAATAATCATAATTGTGAATGTGAGAATAGGATGAACTTTCCCATAAAAGGGAAGCAGATAGCAGAATGGATCAAAAATCATAATCCTACAATATGCTATTTTCAAGAAGCACGTTTGTGCCACGATGGAGGAGAAAATGTAGAGATTCTTGAGATCACCACCAAACTCCTCCAAATATCTATAAATATGACTCTAATCAAATTCTAGAGCAGCAAAACCCACAAAATGACAGACCAAAAGACATTTTTAGTACAAGGCAACTTGAAATGTCAGGAAAGGTCTATTACACCAGTCTTAGAGAGGAGTGCAGTCCAGCATAAAACAGAACAGTACACACCAGGCTCCAGAAAACCTGGAGCAGGCATCAGAGGATTGAATCATTGGTAGCTGTTATGGTTTCCAGACTTCACAACACAAAAGCACCAAAGAAAATTTAGGTCTGTGGAAAGATTTTTTGGATCTGTGTAAGAGACTACTATGGCTCAGCCCCAGTCTCAGCCTGGTGGTGGCACCTGCAGTTGCAGGGCTGTTTCTGTAGCTCTCAGTCCACAGCCAGCAGGGGAGTCAAATGGCTATTCAGAGGAGGATTGCAGGGATCTCTTTGCTGGCCCTGAGGCAGGATTCTCTTGCTTTGCCTGTGTTTGGATCTGTGTCACATTCACACTGGGTGGCAATGGGGTAGAGAAATCTATTTTACCCTACAGGAAAATAGAAGGGAAAGGAATAAGAAAAAATGGGACGGGTTGATAGAAAAGAAGGCAGATTTGGTATGGTAATCAGAATATGCATTGTCTTGGGGTCAGGGAGGGGAGACATGGGGAGAAATGTGGAAATCAAAACCTTGTGGAAATAATTATCGAAAAGTAAAACTAAACTAATTTATAAAAAAGATTTCTTTACAAGAAACACATTTGAAGCAGAGATACACACAGAGTAAAGGTAAAAGACTGGCGCAGAATATATTATGCTTCAGTTGAGGTAAAAGCAATCAAAGGTAGCAATCCTGATCTCACACAAAGCAAAAGGGAAAAAATAGACATAATTAAAAGAGATGAGGAAGGGAAACCATGTTCTGCTTAAAGGTAACATAGACAAAATGAAGTAATATCGATACTAAACACATATGTACCAAGTGGTACAGGATCCAGATTCTTAGAGAAAATGTTAAAGGAGTTACAGGAAGAAAAATAAATTGAAGGAATTGGATAAGTATGTTGGAAACAAAGCTATCACCTTTCCAGATGATATGATGGTATAGCTTGAGATTCCTAGAGTATCAACTAAAAAGCTACTTGAAATAAATAACAACTTTAGTAAAGTTGCAGGATATAAAATAAACCCACATAAATCATTGGCATTTCGATATATTACTAACAAAGCTCAGCAACAAGAGATAGAAAGGGAAATACTATTTAAAATATTTGGGAGACAAATACTTGCCAAGACAAACCCAGAAATCATATGAACATAATTACAAAACACTTTTCACACAAATAAAATTTTCACCCAACTAAATAATTGGAAAAATACCAGTTGCTCATGGGTAAACTGAGCTAATATAATAAAAATGACAATTCTACCTAAGTTGATTTACTAATTCAGTGCCAAACCAATCAAACTACCGAATATATTTTATAGAGCTGGAAAAAATCACAACCAAATCTATCTGGAAGAACAAAAGATCCTATCAAGGGAATTAATAAAAAAAGAAATGCAAGGAAAGGTGTCTTAATAGTCACCAATTAAGAAATGGCTGAATAAGTTGTGATATATGAATGGAATGGAATGCTATTGATCCATAAGAAATGATGAACAGATGGAGTTCAGAAAAGACTGCAAAGACTTACATGAATGATAGTGAGTGAAGTCAGGAGAAACAAGATAACATTGTACACAGTAACAGCAATATTGTGTGCTGACAGACTTTGATAGGCTTAGCTCTTCTCAGTAATTCAAAGATATAACACAAATTCCAAAGACTCATGATGGAAACTGCTATCCAAATCCAGAGGGAAAAAAACCTGTGCAGTCTGAATGAAAATCAAGCATACTACTCTCTCTTTCTCTCCTTCTCCTCCCCCTCACCTTCCTTCTCCCTCTTCTTCTCCCTCTTCTTCTCCTTCTCCTTCTCTTCTTCCTCCTCCTCCTCCTCTTCCTCCTCCTTCTCTTCTTCCTCCTCCTCTTCCTCCTCCTTCTTCTTCTACTCTTCTTCTTCTTCTTCTTCATGGATTTCACTTGGGTTCTAATTCTTGTTTACAACATGAATAAGATGGAAATATGTTTTAAAAAGAAAGAAATCCACAAATAAGAGGAGAACACAACACTGGATGTTTTGGCAAGAATGAATGAATGAAGGGAGAAATAGGAGACTTCATTTCATCAACTCTCTCCTTTCTTGCCTTCAGTGATACCATACTTTCCTGGTTCTTTTCTCAACTCCTGTACCCATCCTTCTTATTATTTTCTTGAAAAAGGGCTATTCCCCAAGACTCTGTCTTTAATCTTGTTCTCTCTGCCTCTTATATTCTCTATATTGGCAGTCTGTCATTGCCAAAATTTCAACTGCACTTCTGGAGAGAAGAAATCTTTAATCATTGTCTGCAATCCTAGCATCTCTATTAAGCTTTAGACTTGTATCTTTAATTGCTTCTAGGACATTTGGTCCTCTTTAACAGACTACAAAATGGTGTATTTTCCCCCACTTAATTGGCAGTATGAACCAGTCATTTCCATAATAAAAAATAGTGTAAGAATACAAGTCTTTCCTCAATTGATAGTGAAAAGACATGAATAGACAGTTTTCAAGTGAAGAATTTAAAGGTATCTATAGTCATAAGACAAAATGTTATAAATCACTATTGATTAGAGAAATGCAAATTAAAATATCTCTGAAGTACCACATCAAGACTTTCAGATTGGCTAAAATGACAAAAATGTATAGAAGATGTGGGAAAATTGGCACACTAATGCATTATTGGTGGAGTTATGAACTGATCCAACCATTATGAAGAGCAATTTAGGACTATGTCCAAAGGACAATAAAAATGTGCCTCACCTTTGACCCAGCAATAGTACCAAGGTCTATATCCCAAAGAGAGCATAAACATAGAAAAAGGACCCACATGTATAAAATATTTATAGGAGCACTTTTTGTGGAGGCCAACAATTGGATATTGAGGGAATACTATTATTCCATAAGAAATGAAGAGCAAATGGACTTCAGAAAAACCAGGAAATACTTTCATGAACTGATACTGAGTGAATTGAGCAGAGCCAGGAGAACACTGTATACTGTAACAACTACATTGAGGAAAGACCAACTTTGCTTGAATTAGCTCTTCTGAGCAATGCAATGATATAAGACATTTTCCCCTGTTAACTAAAGATAACTAATTTCTTCTTCTGAAAAATACCTATTCATATCCCTATTTTATTTATCTATAGATAAATGATTGTATCCTCATTAATTTGCCTCAGTTCTCTATATATTTGATAAATGAGGCCTTTGTCCGACAAATTTGCTCCAAAATTTCCCAGTTGGATGATTTTTTTTCCTTTTTTTGGAGGGGGGAAGGTTGGGCAATTGGGGTTCAGTGACTTGCCCATGGTCACATGGCTAATAAGTGTTAAATATCTAAGGCTGGATTTGAACTCAGATTCCTCCTGACTCCAGGTGCTCTATTCACGGAGCCACCTAGCCACCCCAATGATTTCCTTTTACTTTTTTTTTTGTTTTTCTCCAGATAAACGCTTTATTTCTAATTTTATTTTTACAATAAATACACATTTATTTCCTCTTTCTCCCATTGGAAGATAAAACAAAATCCCTGCAATAAATGTATAGTCAAGGAAAACACATCCCTCCTCCACTGGTCAAGTCCACATTTCTCATTATGTATCTTGAGTCTTGACTTCTCTGTCAGGAGATGGATAGCATACTTTGTCACTTGTACTTTGGAATTGTAATTGGTCATTAGGTTCCTAGAATTCTGAAGTGTTTCAAAGTTTTTTTTTCTTTATGATGTTGCCTTTGTATAAAATTACACTCACTTTTCTCTTCATCAGTTCATATGAGTTTTCTCAAGTTTTTATGGAGCAATATTTTCCATAATGTCTTGTGACAAAAAATTACAATAATTTATATACTACAAATTTGCATATTGTCAATTGATAGACACCATCTTAATTTCAGTTCTTTACTTTTCTATTGTTCTTGTTAATACTCCCTTCAAGATCCATCCTCCAAAATTAAGTTTGCTTTTGTCTATTATGCCTTCCCCATAATATCCTTTCTATTAAATTTCCTTTCCCCATATCTGCTTTTTCCCATTGAGTTTCATGTATTTCTACACCAAGGTCATTTTATCTGAGAGTATATGCATGTGTTCCACCTTTCTATCTTATTGAGATAAGGAGGTTGATTTGATACACCCCCACTTTATATATCATTGAAATCATTGTGAATATTGTTCTCATAATTCTGTTTATTTTGCTCTATATAAGTTCATACAAAATTCATTAGATCAGTCAAGCAAGATGTAGGAGGAAAACTGGAATCTAGTATTTGATAAACTGAAGATTATACATTAACAAAAGAACCTCTCCCCCCCCCCCTTTTCTTTACAATCACAGCAGAGAACATTGGAAAGCAATTTAGTCTCACCTTATACCTTAAATCACCTGAACTGATCAGACTACAAAAGATATAGCATAAAAACTCAGAAGAGAAAAAGGTTAGTTACTATTCTGACTTGAGGAAGTATTCTTAAGCAAACAAGGGATAAAAATGATTTTTTTAGTAATAATTTTAACTGCATAAGATTTAACAGGTCTGCATACATATAACCAGTGAAGACATGAGGAAGAAAGACTATAGAGTGGAGAAAATATTTGTAACCAATATCACCAATAAAATACTGACAACTAAGAGAAATGACACCAAGACATAACACCAAGAGCCATTGCCCAAAAGATGAGTTATCAAAGGAAAGAAACAGTTTGCAAAAGAATTTCAAACTACAAATAACAGCATGCAAATATTCTTCAAATAGCAAGAGAAATGAATATCAAAATAGATCTGAGATTTTATCTCAAACTTTGAAAATAGCCAAAAATGACCCCCCAAAAGTAAATCATCAATATTGCAAATGCTGCTTTAGTTGTATCTGCCTCTCCATAATCCCATGTTGGGATTTTCTTGGCAAAGATATTGGATTGTTTTGTTATTTTCTTCTACAGCTCATTTTACAGACGAGGAACTGAGGCAAATAGGGTTAAAGTGACTTGCTCAGAGTCACACAGCTAGAAAGTGTCTGAGACCAAATTTGACCTTATGAAGATGAGTCTTCCTAATTCTGAACCCAGTGCTCTATCCATTACACCACCTAGCTGCCCCTCACTATTGGAGTGGCTGAATGAAAATGGACACACAAATACAATTTTTATGGAAAAGTAAATGATCCAACCATTTTAAAAATTAATTTGAAATTTCCCAAGTGAAGCATACAAACTTGTCTGTAGCCTTTGGTCCAATGACTCTACTACCAGGCTCATCCCTCACAGAAGTCAATAATGGGGGTAGCAGGGTAGAGAAAGTCTGACATATACCAACTTATTCAAAGCAGAAATTTTTTTTGTGGCAAACAATTTTGAACAAAAAGGGAGCTAATTAATTGGGGAAAGGCTAAAGAAACCATATTATATGAATGTCAGAATTGTTTTAGATAGTAAGAATTAATAACCAAGGTATTTAGAGAAAAGATCATTGAATATTTTTGTGACTGTATCTTCAAGGTGAATTTTCTGATATATAATCACATCTATGTTCCATAGTAAAAGGTATATACACATGAATTAGATTCATGAGATTTCACAGCATAATGACTTTTCTGATGTACAGCAAGGTTGGAAATCTAGCTAAAGGCCTTTCCACATTCGTCAAATTTATATGGCTTCTCTCCAGTGTGAATTCTCTGATAGATGGCAAGGTTAGATCTTGTTCTGAAATCTTTTCCACAGAGATGACATTCATAAAATCTCTCTCCAATATGAATTCTCTTATGACAGATAAGGGATGAGTGTCCTCTGAAAACCTTGCCACATTCCTGACACTCATGAGGTTTCTCTCCTGTATGAATTTTCTGATGTTTAATGAGAGCTGAGCTCTGGGTAAAGGTCTGATAGGGCTTCTCTCCAGTATATCATTCAGATGTCTAAGAAGGTCATTACTGAAGCTAAATGTCTTCTCACACTCATTACATTTATAAGGCATTTCATCACTATTCATTCTCTGATGTACAGCAAGGAAAGAGCTTGTTCTGATAACTTATCCACATTGATGGCATTTATAAGGTTTATCTCCAGTATGACTTCTCTGATGGCATATAAGAGATGATTGTTCACTAAAGCTTTACCCCATTCATGACACCCATGAGATTTCTTTCCAGTGTGAATTCTCTGGTGTATGGAAAGGTGAGACTTCTGATTGTAGGTGTTCCCACATTCATTACATTGATGGGACTTCTCTCCAGTATGATTTTTCTGATGTCTAAGAAGAGCTCTACTGTGGCTAAAGGTCTTCACTCATTCGTTGCCTTTATAAGGCATTTCTTCACTATGAATTCTCTGATGCACAATAATAGTGGACCTTGTTATGAAAGGCTTTCCACAATGATTGCATTTGTGAGGTTTGTCTCCAGTGTGAATTCTGTTATGTACAAGAAGGTGTGACCTCTGATTGAAGTCTTTACCACAATCATGACATTGATAGGGCTTTTCTCCAATATGAATGTTATGACTGTAAATAAGGTTTGTGTTTTGGCCAAAGGGTTCCCCACATTCATTATATTTATTGGGCATTTCTCTAGTAGGAATTTTCTGTTGTCTTGTATGTCCTGGTATCAAACTGAAGGCTATCTCTGATACATTACACTAAAGAGCTTTGACTCCAGTATGTTTCCCATGTCACTGAATAATCCCTAACTGGTTATTAAAGTGTTATTCAAATTCGTTATACTTATAATATCCTGTCACTGCGGTGATTTTCTTGCACTGAATTAGATTTGAATATGGCTTGAAGCCATTTTCAAATGTCTCACATTCACTGTGACTCTTTTGTTTGAGAACTTTCTGCCATATAAAACTAGTTTTCTCTTGATGCTTGAATATTTGACCAAAATTATTTCATTTATTGTCTGTCACTTCACTGGACTTTGCCTGAAGACAATCTTTAATAGTCTAGGAAGACACTCCCATTACCTTGTTTGTTCTTTATCTTGATGCCACTCCTCCCAATTTCTTTCAAACTGAAATCACAGGAAATTTTGAGGTATAGAGTAGACTCTTTGGTTTCTGGCCTAGTCTCACCATCTTTTTATGTCTTTTTTGAGCCTTGGAATTGGAGATCAAATTTTCCATTGAGCTCTGGATTTTTCAATCAGGAAAGACTGGAAATCCCTTATTTCGTTAAATGATCATCTCCTTGCCTGAAAGATTATGCTTAGTTTTGACAGGTAGTTGATCCTTGGTTGCAGTCCTAGCTCTTTTGCCTTACCAAATATCAAATTACAGTCCCTCTGATCTTTTAATGTAGAAGCTGCTAAGTCCTTTGTAATCCTTACTGTAGTTCCATGATATTTGAATTGTTTCTTTTTTGCTGCTTGCAGTATTTTCTCCTTAATCTTATAATTCTAGAATTTGGCTACTATATTTCTTGGAGTTTTCAATCTGGGATTTCTTTCAGGAGGAGTAAGGTGAATTCTTTTGATAACTATTTTACCTTCTGATTTGAGGACTTCAGGACAGTTTTCTTTGCAATCTTTTGGAGGATGTTGTCCAGACTGCTTTTTTCATCATGGCTTTCTGGTAGACCAATATTTCTTAGGTTATCTCTCCTGGATCTGCTCTCCAGGTCAGTTCTTTTTCCACTGAGATATTTTACACTTTCTTCTAATTTTTCAATCTTCATGTTTTACTTGATTGACTCTTGGTTCATCGTAGAGTTCTTAGCTTTGATTTGACTGATTCTAATTTTTAGTGAATTATTTTCTTTGGTTAGTTTTGAAGGCCTTTTTTTAGGGAGGTATTTTGTCCAGTTAGATTTTGAAACTCTAGTCCCAGTTCACAAATTTTACTTTTTAAGATGTGTTTTCTTCAGTAGGCTTTTTTTTTCCCCAATTTGGTCACTGTAGATTAAAATTTTTCTTCTACCTCTCCAATTTGGCTTTTAAAATCTTTCTTGAGTTCCTCCAAGAATGTTTTTGGATTTCAGACCAGTTCATATTTCCTTCTGTGGTCTCAGGTATGAGTATAGAGTCCATGCTGTCCTCTGTATTTGGTTGTTCTTGCTCACTATAATAAGCTTGGATCGAATTTCTTGCCTTTCCCTTCTCCTTCTCAGCTTCCTTCTTTCCCATTGTGATTTCCTATTTGCCAATTTCTCAGGCTGGGAGCTAATGCCTGGTTGTTGACTTTGTGTGCTGTAACCTCTGAGTGTCTAGACTGAATCCAAGACCAGGATTCTCAGTGTTTCAGCTGAGTTACCCTGAGGCTCACAGAGTAACCTGTGGGGGTGGGGTAGTCTGGCTGCTTCAGATTTCTGCCTCTATGCCCCTGGGCTACAGCTCAGAATGGCTCAGCAACTGGTGGCTTGCAGCACTGGTGTCTGCAGATTCCCCTGGTGGTGCTAAGGTCCACCTGGTCTTGTGTCAGTAGCACTGGTTCCACTGTCCTGGGCTTTGGGAGCTCTTGCTGGTCAGCTGAGGTGGAGCTTGTTGGGACTCTTCCTGCCCTTCACTTCAGACTCCTAACTGCTTCAGTTACACCCTTTCACAGTGATTCCTAAGCCTGAGGCTATTTCCAATTTTTCAGGATTTTACTCTGGGTGGGACATTTATCTCTGGGTTTTCTGGGTCAGGGAGGGGGAATTGGGGCAGCTAGAGTTTACTTTACCATTTTGACTTCTGGAAAATCAGGTAGGTGATTTTTAAACTTCCAGGCTGTAGGCTGATAGTCCCAGGTTAAGCTGCTGTCTCTGCTGCAGGCCCTGGACTTTCTCTTACCCAACTCCAATAGATCCTCCATCCTGTGGTGAGATGCTGGTGAGACAGCTGAGAATTGTCCTTGGGTTGGATGAGTCTGCTTGCTGGGCCTCCTTGTCACTCTGTTGTAGTCTACTCTATAGCCCACGTGGTACTCTCCCTGCCCAGATCCACATGTGCATTTTCCTGGGCTGGATGCTGCCATTCTCTATCCTCTCCATGACAGTGGATTCTGTCACTCTAAAATCTGTTCAAATTCACTTTTTAAAGTTTAGTGACAGGACTCAAGGAAGAGCTTAGAAAATTTACTGCTTCCATTGCACTATCTTGGCTCCACTTCCTAATTTCCTTTTAATTTTGACTGCATTGTTTTTGTTTGTACAGAAAAATTTTAATTTAATATAATCAACATTCCTTATTTTATATCTTGCAATGCTCTCTCTCTCTCTCTCTCTCTCTTTCTCTCTCTCTCTCTCTCTCTCTCTCTCTCTCTCTCTCTCGCTCTCTCTCTCGCTCTCTCTCTGTCTCTGTCTCTGTCTCTGTCTCTCTCTCTGTCTCTCTCTCTGTGTCTCTCTCTCTGTCTCTCTCTCCCTCATTTGGTGATAAATTCCACCCTTATCCATTGATCTGGCAGGTATTTTTTCCCTATATTTGCTTAAGATATTAGCATTTATCTTTAAATCACATACCCTTTTTGAGTTTATTTTGGTATAATGTGTGAGATATTGGTTTATACCTAGTTTCTGCCAAACTGCTTTTGAGTTTTCCCAGCAATTTTTTCAACTTTAGGACAAGAGAATTCTTGTCTGAAAAAGTTTGGATCTTTGGGATTATAAAGCACTAGATTAATATGGTTATTCACTATTTTTATCATGTACTAATCTATTCTACTGATCTACCACTGTATTTCTTAACCATTACTAGACTCTTTGCATGTTTGTTTTGCCAGGCAATCAAGTTTCTTAAGTGTCTTACTCAGCTAAAAACGGTCAAATGTCTGAGGTTGGATTTGAAATAAGGTCCTCCTGACTACCAGACTGGTATTCTATCCTCTTTACCACCTAACTTCTCCTTAAGACCAGATTATGTTGATTATTATTGCTTTGTAATACCTTTTGAAATATAGTATTACTAAGCTACTTTCCTTCATATTTTTTTCATTGATTCCCTTGATATTATTTACCTTTTGTTCTTCCACTTGAATTTTGTCATTTTTTTCTAGCTTTATATAAAAAATTGGGGAGTTTGATTATTATGGTACTGAATGAGCAAATTAATTAAGTAGTATTGTCATTTTTATTATATTGACTCAGCCTACCCATGAGCAATTGATAATTCTTCAGTTGCTGGGTCTGTATTTTTCTGTATGAAATGAGTTTTATAATTGTGTTCACATAATTCTGAGGTTTGTCTCAGCATGTATACTCCCAACTATTTCCTCCTGGTATTTTTATTTAATTATAAAAAGCAATTATATATATATATATA
>NW_027187283.1:5522247-5527535 GCF_028583685.1 Petaurus breviceps papuanus | reverse complement strand
AGTTAACATTCACTGAAGAAAATGAGAAGAAATAATTATAATAATTATGACAAGAATTCCATCTTACCTTAAGTATATATATATATATGTATATGTGTGTGTATACAGACATATATACTATATATACTTATACATATATGTGCATATATGCATGCATATAATATAGTATATGCTTTTATAAGTTGAATGAAACTTTTCAGCAAATTTTATTAAGGCTATGGAGAGAAGATAACTTATTTTGTGAGCTTCTTTCTTAAAACTTTTTGGATGGGGGAGGGCAGGACAATTGGAGTTAAGTGATTTGCTCAAGGTCACATCTATAGTGTGTCAAGTGTCTCATGTCACATTTGAACTCAGGTCCTCCTTCTACTTATGTGGTCACCTAGGCTATATAATGCATTTTTTTTATTTTCTGTTTTCTCTTTGTCTGAATTTTTACTGTTTAATAACTTTCAATCTGATAAATCTCTATTAGAAGCTATCATATAAAGCAGCCATTTTTGTTTGCATAGGACATTACAAAAGTCTGAGAGCAGCATTGCAATATTAATGTTTTGGAATTGAGATTTTTTAACCATTGTATATATTAGAAGAAGTACCAAATTAAACTGAAAACTGACAAAGTAATGTATTCCCTCCTACACCCTGTCCTACCTGCTTCCTTCTCTTCTATATTTTACCAAATAGAGTGGGCAGGGATAATTGTTATAACCCATAATGACATTCTACTCCATCCTTTTCTTCTCATTTAATATACTTTCTTCAGGTTTTCCCTTACAAAACTAAAATACATCAATGCAGAAAATGCTGGCAACTCCAAAAAAGTCCAAGAAATGTTTATGTCTAAGGCAAGGCTTGTCTAAAAGTTGAAAAGTATTTTAAAAATTCTCACTTAACACTTCTGTAAATGTTTCCACTTAAAATGAGGGAAACTAAGTTTAGATGCTGTCAAAACTCAGAATTTTACCATGCATCATGGCTTTCAGTCTACTATTATCTTGTAAAACTTGAAAAGCATTGCTTCCTTTGTAATAGATAAAGCCAAGAGAGAAAGAGAGGAGCAAAAACTTGAAGTCCTTTAATTAAATCCAAGATATATATACAGCAAGGATCCCTTCTTCAGACTTCATCAGATACATACTTCCATCATTTTAGAAGAGGAAAAAGAGACAGTAATGAAGTAACCTCAGCCCAGTGAACTCAACCTACAGTAACACTAACAGAATGTGTTTTTTTTTAATTTCCTAACCACTGACATGCCCAAAGCTACAAAAAGAAAAATACTATTCACCTCCACTTGATAGAATTGTGGAAAAGTTAATATTGCACTGACCCTACAAGTGTTATATAAAGATTAATTAATTAATATTTGTATGGAAATTTGAAGAATGTAATGTGTTATGAAAAGGGAGTTCTGAGTAATATTAAATTGAAAAGACTTCCGAAAAGAGCATCTAACAGGATGCAGTAAGAAGGAAAATTTGGTACAGATGGTCCATTACCAATTATAGCAAAAATACAAATGTATAACATATGTATGTATATATATATATGTATATATATATATATGGCATACATGTAACTTCCTACCAAATTTCCTTGTTGACACATAAACTACACGCATAAATTAGAGTTCATTAAACTCAGCGTTTTTTATACTTTTAAGGAATCACAGACAAGCTGTAATGAACATCTATTCCTGCTATTAGTAGGTAGGTGAGTTAACCTTGACAAATCTTACAAAACTGGTTCTCATTATATTTACCAGAAATAATTTAAAAGACATTAAATCAATCTTGTTGCAAAGCACGGAAAGGCAGAACAAGTCACCTATTAGAAGACCTTTTTCAATACTCATTATTGTAATAAGCAATTATTGTATTCCATATTATTGTTCAGTCATTTTGGTTGTCTGATTTTTTGTAGCTCCCCTTGGGTTTTTCTTTGCAAAGATACTGTGGTGGTATTTCATTTCCTTCTCTAGTTCATTTTACAATTTCGTAAAAAGAGGCAAACAGGGTCAAGTGACTTGCCCAGGATCATACAACTATTGAGTGTCTAAAGTTGGATTTTATTTTTATTTAATTATTTATTTTAATTTTCAACATTTTAAAATTTTCTTCCCATCCCTCTCCCTCCCTTCCTAAGATGACTTGTAATCTGATATGGGCTCTACACATACATTCCTATTAAACACATTTTCACATTAGTCATGTTGCATAGAAGAATTATAATGAATGGGAATAACCTTGAGAAAGAAAAACAAAATTAAACAAAACAAAAAAGAAAATAGTCTGCTTCATTCTCTTTTCCCACTGCGTATTTCTTTTTCTGGATGTGGCTGGCATTTTCCATTGTTTCCTTTGAAATTGTTTTATGCCCTTGCATTGCTGAAAAGGAACAAATCTATCAAAATCAGTCTTTGCAATACTGTGGCTGTTACTGTGTACAATTTTGTTCTGGTTCTGCTCTCCTCACTCAGCAACAGTTAATATAAGTCTTACTAGGTTTCTCTGAAGTCTCTCTGTTCATCATTTCTTATAGCACAGTAGTATCCCATTACATTCATACACCACAACTCATTTATCCATTGCCCAAATGATGGGCATCCCCTCAGTTTCCAGTCCTTTGCTACCAAAAACAGAACTGCTACAAAGATTTTTGTACATGTGGGACTTTTTCCCATTTTTATGATTTCTTTGGGATACAGACTTAGAAGTGGTATTGCTGGGTCAAAGGTATGTACATTTTTATAGCCCTTTGGGCATAGTTCCAGATTGCTCTCCAGATTGGTTGGATCAGTTCAACCAACAATGAATTAGTCTTCCAACTTTCCTGCATCATCTCCAGCATTTAGCATCTTCCTGCTTTGCCATGTTGGCCAATCTAATAGGTGCAACCTTTTACCTTCAGAGCTATTTTGATTTGCATCTCTCTAATCAATAATGATTTAGAACATTTTTTTTCAAATGACTACAGATAGCTTTAATTTCTTCCTCTGAAAACTGTTTCTTGATATATTTTGATCATTTATCAATTGGGGACAAGGCCAGATTGAACTCAGGAAGATGAGTCTTCCTGACTCCAGGCCTGCACTCCATCTCCTGTGTCATCTAGCTCCCCATTGTGCCCTGACTATGTACAAGGTAACTCTTGTTTTTAAGAAAAAAAATCAAACAAAACAAAACAACAAACAAACTTATCTCTAATCAAAATATTAAAAAGTGCTGTGTCTGCCTCACAAAGTTCATGAAGACAGAACTATTACAAGATAGCAAAATGTCACAACAAGATGCTGCAAATTTTAGTTTTCATTTTGTTTCTCTAGCTTTGTTGATGGAAAACTTCAAACTTCCTTTTCTAATACACTTCTCTCCTGGAGGTGAATGGCTTGGGAGAAATCTTTATTTGTAAATTTCTGTTCCAAGGCTTTAAGGAAGTAGATTTTGTATCAAAATTTAAAAGCAGTCTATGAGGAAAAGTGGTTTCTACAGCCCTATTGTAGAGGGATTTGTTTGGGGTTTAAGAAAAAGACCAAGGGAAAGCAGAGAGATAATAGTTAGAAGAGGTAGAATGGAAGCAGTTACATGAAAAGCTGTAGTCTTCTGAAAAATGTGAATTCTGCTAAGAAATCAGAAAAGAAGAGGAGAGGAGGGGTGTAGAGGGGAAGGGGAGTGGGAGGGAGGGGAAGGGAGGGGAAGGAGAGGAGAGGAGAGGAGAGGAGAGGAGAGGAGAGGCAGAAAAGAAACAACTAATCTTTAGAGTCATAATGAAGAGAAAGAGAAATAGCAAAAGGTGCTCCAAGTACTATGGCATTGATCAGACACACTTTTGTCATTTATTCACCCCTAATCTCAGCACCTTCCTCTGAGTTGGTATCTATGTTTTGTGGGGTTAAATTAGTTTTAGATTGTACTTTACTGCACACAACTTTCCATTTATACCTGTTCTTCCCCACTCCTATTTCTCTTAATATGTAATATATTTATCCTTACTTATTATTCATCATCACTTAAAAAATTTGCCCTTACATCGACATTTAATTAATTTATTTTTTATTACCTCAAACTGCTATTTCACTACATGCAAAACTCCAGATGAGGAAAGTCCTTTTACCAATACAGATCCCAAAAAACTTTATAGTGTAGTCTTAGAAGGTTATCTGGAAGCATGGAAAGTATAGCGACTTTCCCATTGTAACAGCCAGTATATGATAGAGTATAGACTTGAATCCATATATTTTTATTGTAGTTTATTTGTTGCTACTGAAACTTTAATACCCAACAAGAAAAGAAAAAGAAACATTATAAACTTACATATTTAAGAAGAGAAAAACAAACATGCCATATACACAGCAAAATGTCAGAGAGGATTCAAAATAAATAGCAATAAATTTCCATTTCCAGAAAGCCTAGATAAGTATTATGCATTGTGTTGAGAGCTGTCTGTCTTTTCTTTTCTTCCTTGTTAGTTTTCTTTTGTTTTTGCTGCACACATTTTACTTTTATTCTTTTTCCTCTTTCCCCCTCCCCCAAGGCTAAAATTAAGTTAGGATTTATTTATCTAAAGAAGTAGATAGAGAGATATATAGATAGATACAAAAGTAATCAGATAGACAGACAGACAGATAGATAGATGGATGATAGATAGATAGATATACACAGAAACTTATGTACACATATGGGCACATATACATAAATACATACATTTATAGACATATATTTTTCCTTATGAATACTACTTCTGATATTTGTTTTTATGTTTGTAGATGTTTCTTATTTCCTATACCTCTTAACTTGTCTACTGTACTTCTGCCACCTACCTTGCCCTGCTATTGTTTAACCTAACCCCCCCCCCCCAAGGTGTCCTCCAGTTGGCTTAAATCTAAACACCCTTCTATAAGCCCCTTTAAACTATTCCCTCACCTTCCCTTCTAAAGATACCTCCCTTATCCTCCCAAGGATACCTCCCTTGTCCTCCCATTCCCATTAATCAAAACACCATTCTATAAGCTCCCCTTCAACATATTACCTTTCTCTCCCCTCTAGAGATGCTATCCTTATCCTGTCCTTTAGCATCTTATCTCTTTCTGAATTTAGAATTATACCCTTCTATATATATATATATATATATATATATATATATATATATATATATATATATATGTATTGTTCCCTCTTGAACCCATTCCCAATGAAAATTTGTTTCCAGAACTAACAGCCTTCATCCCCCATCTAATTTCTCTGTGTGAGCTCTTCCTCTTGCACCTCATTTGCATAAGATAATTA
>NW_027187283.1:5497817-5522147 GCF_028583685.1 Petaurus breviceps papuanus | reverse complement strand
TCTGTGTGAGCTCTTCCTCTTGCACCTCATTTGCATAAGATAATTACTCTTTTTAGTTGTTGCTAAACAGTTTTACTTTTTAAAATCATGTCATGCAGAGGTCTACCCCAATCCTTCTAACAAACTACTCAATTATTAATAATAATCTCAGATGTATATTTACATTTTACATATATAACAGGTAAAGAGTCTGTCCTTATTGAGTCCCTTATAATTAGTCTTTGGTATGTACTTTATATTTCTATTGGATCTTTTTAATAGTAATGAAATTTAAAGATCACCTGTATTGGATTGATTGAGTGTTAAAACCCAGAACTTGTGAATCCCACTTGTGGGATGGACTTCTTGACATGAAAAGAGAGGACTGAACTGGGAGGACCTGGTGACATGTATTTAGAAAGTCACAAGCAGAGAGCGAGGCAGAAGAATATTTTGGAAACAGCATTTTGGAGGCAGAGAGATGGAGAGGATTGTTGAGGGCCAATTCAAGCTGCCCAGGATTTTTGAGAGCTGCCACCCAGAGTTGCCAAGGCCTGAGGAGACATGGCTGTGATGCTGGTACTTTGTCTGTCTGTTTTGATGTTGTTTTGCCAGATTCATCCCTTGGTGAAGGACAGTGTTGTTGTTACAGAGGTCCTGGAACCTTGCTGCTGGTTCAGAGCTCGAGAGACTGTAGGACAGTGCTGTTGGTGCAGAGGTCCCGGAACCTTGCTGTTGGTTCAGAAGCCCTGAAGAAGGATTTTCTTGTTGTATATTTACATAAATCCTGGAAGAAGGTCTTGTTGATGTTTTCAGGGGTCCTAGGACTGTTCTGTAGACAGAGAAGGAATTAATGAGGACACTGGTAATGTATCTTGTGGTCTTGTTAAACTTTGCCTCCCCAGGAACAAAGATTGCTGAGAACTTGCCTCTCATCAAGATGAAGACCTCTCTTTGGGTATTAAATACTGTGACAATAAATTAAGCTTATTGTAACTCTGAGGTAGATGGCCTATTCAGTTGTGATTCAGGAGTGGGGAACTTTTCACTTTTTTTGTGCTCTGTGACTGACCAAATGAATGTACTTTGTTTATGATTGGAAATGTATCTACATTTGAGAAGAGGGGATTTGTGATCTACTAAATTAATCTACTGAAAAGGGGTGGAGTATTAATTGGTTGAATTACACTTGGTGAATGCTGTATTTTGAATTATGATGAGTTTTGATTTTCTCTGTTCTTATTTTATCACTGAATAGAATGGAGAGCAGCTATGCTGGTATTTTGAATACCAGCTTGGGAAGTTGCCTTTGAGTTTGCATTACACTTTTGTATGCCAAATCTTCTATTAAGTTTATTTTTTAACAAAGTCTTGAAAGGATGACAGTTTACTAAATGCCCATTCTCTTTCATTCAAGGTTATGCTTTGCTGGGTATAATATTTTTGGCTGCTATAATTTTGAATCCTCTCTCACATCTTGATGTGTACATGGCATAATTGTTTTACTTTTCTTAAATATTTAAGTTTATAATGTTTCTTTTTCTTTTTTGTTGTGTATTAAAGTTTCGGTAACAAAAATAAATTATAATAAAAAAGAAATATATGAATTCAAGGTTATACTCTATCATATACTGGCTGTGTGACCATGGGAAAGTCACTTTAATTCCCATGTTTCCAGATAACCTTCTAAGACTACACTATAAAGCTCTTTGCAATCTATATTGGTAGAACAATTCCTCATCTGTAGGTTGCATATAATGGAATAGTAGTTTGAGGTAAAAAAAATACACCAGGCTTCCATGAACTATACATTTATTAATATTCCCTCAAATGATTATACCATTGCAATCAATTTGTCCTCTTTTCTATCACTTGCCTGTTACTACCTCTATGCCTTTACTCATGCCATTTATCTCAATTAAAATAGTTTCCCCTCTTCTTTTTGCCAACACATTTCTAGTACTTTATTGAAGACCTCCATCAAAACTCTTTTTTGCTTGAACAACTATGAAACTAAAACAAGTATAGATTTTCATATTCATTGGCTAGAGACCTATTTTTTTCTGCTCTGAGTACTGCATTTGTGATTGCAACCATAGAGATTTTGCTCTATTAAGTGTTCATGAAAGACCTTCCACCACATTTTTTTCCAAGGTGACTAGTAAGGCTTTACTCTTACAAGCACCCAAGAATTAAGGCTCTCTATTCCTCAGGTTGCCAGGAACTTGAGAAATTAGCCATACACACACAAACTTAATACTGGGATATAGTACAAACCCCAGAAACTTGATAGTGATTTCTGAATAAATAACAATTCTAGAAATACTTAAGTAGTAAAACTATGCACCTTGACTGTGCTGATATTTCTCTTTTGGTTTTTAAAACATTCTTCAAAATTTCCTCTGTTTTTTTTTTTGTATCTTAAATCATCCAGTAACTCTTCTTCATAAAATGTTAATTTTTATTAGAAAATTTTAGCATGATAATTAGGTAACCAATTTGGCAATGATCACAACATTGGCCTATCTGTAAACTATATTTCCTTTCACAGTTTGTCCAGGATTCAGTTCTGGGCAAAGCTTGACTTGTTAAAATTCTAATAAAGTTACCCCAGCCCCAATATTCTAATTTCCTTATGGGACTGTATGTGTCCTGATTTAACCATACAGTCTGGCTATAACCACAGCACAGGCCCACAAATTCAATACAGTCACTGCCCCTCAACTACTTACTGCCCCCAGATTCAAGTCACATATTTGATCAGCTTTTTTCTTGTACTCAACCACAATAATATCATCCATTTAGCGCAAGATGGGAAGTCAATACCAAACTATTCATCTTGATCAGACAGGACCATAGTAGTTAGCCAATTGGAGGGCAGCATGACCATCATGTTTGACCACCAAACCACATAGAAGGGACCCCTTTAACTAATTAGAACTAATTAACCAATTAGTTAATTAACTAAACTAGCTAATTAGTTAATTAACTGTTCCCTTTAACTAATCCCTTAACAAATTTCTCCTGAATTTTTAATATTCATAATTCCTTTTGTGTAACCAGTATCATTACACTATAAATTTGACTGTATTGTCTTACTCAGTGGTGGTTTCTCTTGGAACCTAGGCTGCTTCTGAGGGGTGTCAATCATCAATAAATGCCTATAATTGGTTTAGAGGCATTCTGACAATTCTGTAAGACAGCTTCACCACAACACACCAGGAAAACACAACACAATGTGTAAATAAAGTGAAAAAAGGACCAAAATTTTAAAACTACCTTTGTAGCATCTGGAACCTGTAGCTTCATCAGCTTGCATTAATTAGATTTCATATCTTATAAGACAGAAGTATATTTTTCTCTGACAAGTCTTTGGAGAGTTCAATTTTCCTTACCCTACATTGCTTTATAACAGAAAAAATACCCTCACTGCTCTTTTAATTGTTATGCTTTTGGGCTAAAACAAAAAAACTTCCTAAAAGAAAGGGGAGAAATTGAAAGGTGAGGTTTTGTTATTGTTTGATTTTTATATTATTTTGTTTCATTCTTAGACAGCAGAGACTTTCAATTTTCCACCAGACTGCACTTTTTTTTAACTTGTTCATCACAAACCATGTAACTCATCATTAGGAAAATCATCATTCCACAAGATCCAATCAACCATGGTATTCAGACCTCATCATTCCCCTCTTTCCCTCTGACCTGCATTCCATATTTTCCTCCTACTCTTCTTCCTTGCTTTTCAGATTACTTTGGTGTTTTCTTTTCCTGTTAAATTGTAAGGTCCTTGAGGACAGTGACTCTTTTTCTTTCATTATTTGTATTCCAAGTTTTTAGCACAGTGCCTGATACATAGCAGGTATGAAATAAATATTGATTTAATGAATGATTCTTTCCAAATAAGGACCCTCATGTTCATTTTATGTCTCTTCACTCTCCTTTCTATGTTGAATCTGCCTTTTGTTCCTATCTCCTTGTAATAGTAATGGAATTTAAATACCCCCCTGTATTGGCTTGGTTTTCAGATTGATTGTGTTAAAACCCAGAGCTTGTGAATCCCACTTGTGGGATGGATGTGTTGACAGGGAAAGGGAGAGTTGAACTGGGAGGAGCTGGTGATGTGAATTTACTGAGGCACAAGCAGAGAGGCAGAATTTTTTTGGAAGCAGCATCTTGGAGGCAGAGAGATAGAGAGGATTGCTGAGGGCCAATTTGAGCTTCCCAGGACTTTTGAGAGCTGCCACTCAGAGCTGCTAAGGACTGAGGAGACATGGCCATTATGCTGGTCCTTTGTCTGTTTTGATGTTGTTCTTCCAGATTCATCCACTGGTGAATGACAGTCTGGTTATTGTAGAGGTTCTGTTGGTTCAGAAGCCCTGAAAAAGGATTTTCTTATTCTAAGTTTACAGAAATCCTAGAAGAGGGTTTTGCTGATGTTTTCAGGGGTCCTAGGACTGTTCTGCAGACAGAGAATGAATTAATGAGGACACTGGCAATGTATCTTGTGGCCTTGCTAAGCTTTGTCTCCCCAGGACCAAAGATTGCTGAGAACTTTCCTCTAGTCAAGATGAAGAAAAGACCTCTCTTTGGGTATTGAATGCTGTGCTTAAGCTTGTAGTAACTCTGGGGTAGATGGCCTTTTCAGTTGTGATGCTCTGTGACTGACCAAATGAAAGTACTTTGTTTATGAGTGGAAACTAATCTCCATTTGAGAAGAGGGACTTTGTGATTGACTAAATGAATGTAATGTCCAGGGGTGGAGTAGTACTTGGAAATTATTGAATTACACTTGGTGAATGCTGTATATTGAATTATGCTTCATTTTGATTTTCTTTGTTCTTAATTTGTCACTGAATAAAATGGAGAGCAGTTATGCTGGTATTTTGAACCTTGGGAAGTTGCCTTTGCTTGACTTTACACTCCTTAGATAAGATTGGATTCCGTCTACTGTTTTTTTTTATTTTCCCAAAAAATTCAAATGTTTTTTGTTTTCTTATAATAGTGAAAAACCTATGTTGCCAAAGTATGAGATGGACTGTGTGACATTTAAAAATTGTCTATCAATATGTGATTGAGGTAGACACTGGTGTCAATCTACATTCAGTGTCTCTGCTTCCTCACTAGCCACACTCAGTCTGTGGCAATGTGGTTTTCATCACTCTAAAATTATAACTGTTCTAAGGTTTTCTTTTTACATCATTGAGTACATCCTTCTTATGGAAATTCTCTTATTTACTCCTAACAGGTATCTAGGGGATTTAACATATTTATTTAGAACACATAATCAGTTTTTTTTCTCTTTTATTCCCAACTTGAGTCCTACTTCTCTGCCTCAAAACTAAACGAAGATATTCCCCAATTGTCCCATCTAGCTTCTTTTCCTCTCTTAATAGTCATATTCGTATCCAAAATTTCAACTATCTACTGACATTCTAAGTAGTTCAGTGAATAGAGTACTAGACTTGGAGTCAGAAAAACCTGAATTTAAACCCTTCCTCAGATATGTACTTATTGCAAGACCCTGTTCAAGTCACTATACCTCTCTTGATCTGTTTTGTCATCTTTAAAATGGGTATAATAGTGTCATATTCCTTGTAAAGTTGATATATGGATTAAATAACATATATAATTATTTTTATTATCACATCTACATAAATTACTACTAAATCTTCCTCCACAATCCTGACCTCTTTTCTGAGTTTACTCAGAGACTGCTTACGGTATATCTCTAGATAGATGCTACAGTGGCACCTGTAAACTAGCATTTTATAAACTAAAATATTTATCTTTCTGCTTAAATTTGTTTTATTACATTACCATTTCTATTTGTATCACTACTATTCTTCCCATCTCCTGCAGTCACAAGGGGGGGTTGTCTTTAAGTCTTTCCTCTCCTTAGCCTTTTCTTGCCAATATATTATCATGTATTCCTGATTCCTTCTGTATAACATCTCTGGCCTCAGATTCCTTTTTTCATTCCCATTTGTCCATGATCAATATTTATCATAGGGTCTGGAATTTAGTAAGTACTTAAATCTTGTGAAATCCCTGACTAATGAGAAAGAGCTAACTCATTGGATGAGAGTTAGTATAAAGGAAAAAAAATAACAGTTTAGAAAAACATGTCAAAATCAAATGAAAACAAGGGCCACTAATCATTGTAGGACATAAATCGGCTTAGTTTTACAGTGTGACATCTATGATTGATTGTATTTTTATTTATTTTGCTAATTATTTCCCAATTACATTTTAATCTCTTTATGCCACACTTGGGATGATGCAGGTCTTACTCTTTGAAACCACAGGTTTAAAATAAAGGAGTGAATCATTTTTTTTTAATTTTAATAATTACAACTGGACCCATTGTAATTAGGGCAAGAAGAGACCTTTATTATAATACATTCCTTTGTCATATTTAGGAAATAAATTTGGGAAGGCAGAATCAACAAAAAGACAGGGTAAAACAATTCTTCAGCTCAAGAAAAGTTAAAAAGTTGAAAGGAAATGTCTGACTCACTGGGGTGAGAGTGGAGCATAGTCCAGTAAAATTGGTTCCCTTAAAAGAAAATAAAGGCCTTCAGGGTGACTGAATCTTTATAAGCTACTTCTGGCACTCTCAATTCTGATGGTAAAGAGGACAGACAATTGGTTAGAGGAAGATTGTTTGGGACACTTTGCTGGCACTGGGTGCAGACTTTGCTGCAATACCCAGGAGAATCTGGGTCCAGTTCTGTATGTCAATCCCAGATTGAGAAAAATCACTAACACACTAGATGTCACAGCCTCAGAGGAATAGGAATGTTGGTCAATAGTTCCAAGGCAGAAAACATTGTTTGTGGGGACTGTCAAATTCCAGAGATTGGTCAAAGAAAGACAAACAGAATTAGGTTTTATGCAAATTTTATTTCTCTCAAGTGGGTGGGCATGCATGCAGAGCTGCAATTGGAACTCAACTCCCTCTCATGTGAGGCCTCACAGAATATAAATTCTTAGAGGAAGGAAGTGCCCCTGATTCAGGATGTTTATTAAGTTTCTATATGTCAAGGATTTGCCCTTGACTCAGGATATCTGTACAAGTTTAATCTGGTCTTGTGATTGTTGACACAACAGAAGAAACTAGAATGCACTAAGAGAATATCACAGAGGTTTATTGGCATGCCAGTCCAGAAAGTCTCAAATTGTCCTGTATGATTGGCCAGTCTAGGTTTTCATACTTCTTTAAGTGATGAGGGGCCCAAGAGGGTCTCACTTTATTCAAAAAGCAGAACACGCTCCAGGTAAACAATGGCCACACATCTCCTTAGAAAGACTGAAAAGTTATAGTTCTCCATAATAAACTCTGAAAGAGTAGCTCAAAATACATGAAGCTTAGGACAGTGCCACTCCAAAAGCAAAACCCAATTTTCAATATAAAGCTAAAAGCTGATTTTAAAAGGGATAGGGTGAAAAAAAATGAGCAAACAACTAAAAAGAACTTGACCATATAAAGTAACTATGAAGATAGGAAAGTAAAAAAGAAGAGGATAAAAATAGCAAAAGATATACCCTGAAATGCCTCAAAGAAAAATATAAATTGGTATCAGGTACAAAGAGAATTCTTGGAAGATCTCAAAAAGAATTTTAAAACTGAAATAGGAAAGGTAGGAGAAAAAATGGGAAAAGAAATGCACAAAAAATGGGAAAAGCTACAAAAACTCACTAAAGAAAACTCCCTATAAAGTAGAATGGATCAAACAGAAAAGAAGAAATAAAATTTCACTAGAGAAAATAATTCCTTAAAATTAGAATTGGGTGACTGGACATGAATCATTTCATTTGGCAACAAGAAGCAATAAAACAGAATCAAAATAATGAAAAAATATAAGAATATGTGAAGTGTTTCATTGGAAAAACAACAGACTTATAAAATACCTACAGGAGAGATAATTTCAGAATTGTTGGACTACCTTAAACATGTAATAAAAAAAAAAAAAACAAGCCTAGACATAATCTTTCAAGAACTCCTTAAGGAGTATTGCACAGATATTGTAGAATTAGAGGGTGAAATGAAAAAAAATAAAGAATCCAATAATCCTCTCCTAAAAGAGGTGGCAAAAATGAAACTTCTAGGAATATTGCAATAAAATTACATTTCAGGGATCCTAGTTCAATGAAAAAATATTGAAATTAACCAGAAGGAAACAATTCAAATACTGTATAGTCATAGTCAGGTTAACATGGGTTTTAGCTGCTTCTATATTAAGTGATCAGATGTCTTAGAATGTTCTGGATGGCAGAGGACTTAGAATTACAACCAAGAATCACAAATCCAGTGAAACTGAGTATAATTTTACAGGAGAAAGAAATTAATGTTTAATGAATTAGGAAACTTTCAAGCATTCCTGATGAAAAGACCAGAGCTGAACAGAACATTTGGCTTCCAAATACAAGATGCAAGAGAAGAATATAAAGATCAACAGAAAAGAGAAGTCATAAGTGATTCAATAAGAACTTTACATTACTACAAGGGAAGGTGATAATTTTAGCTCCTAAGAACTTTATCATTTTTAGGGCAGTTCAGAGGATACATAGATGGAAAGCAGGGTGTGAATTGACTAAAATATTAAAGAGTTAGAAGAGATGCACTGGGATAAGGAGGAAGGGATAGGTAGAATGTAGTAAATCATCTGATAGAAAAGTAATATAAAGAAGCTTTGAAAATGCAGGGGAAAATGGAGGGAGTGAGGTGGGAAATATTTAAATCTCACTATTATCTGAATTGACTCAAAGTGGGAATAATATGCACTTTTAGTTGAATATAGAAATCTACTTTATCCTACAGCTGTGTAAGAGGGGGAAGGTATAAAAGAAGAGGAATGCTGGGAAAAAATAAAGCTGATTGGGGAAAGTGCTGCTAAAAAGCTCAAAGGAGAGAGAGTGAGGAAAAAAACAATAAACAGGAAAAATTTGGATAAAGAGCAACACAATTCCTAAATTTCATACACTATGAATGTGTATGAGGTCAATTCACCCATAAAATGAAATTGGATAGCAGAGTGGATTACAAACCAGAATTCTACAATATGTTGCTTACAAGAAACACACTTAAAACAGAGAGAAACACATAGGCAAAGGCAATTGAATGGAGCAGAATCTATTATGCTTCAGGTGAAATAAAATTTTAAAAAGCAGGGACAGCAATAATGATTTCCAACAAAGCAAAAGCAAAAATAGTTCTCACTAAAAGAAAAAAGGAAAGAAACATCTTGCTAACAGGTACTGTAGAAAATGAAGTAATATTACTACTAAATATTCCTGCACCAAATGGTATAGCACCCACATTTTTAAAGGAAAAGTGAAATGAATCATAGGAGGAAATAGTAAAATTGTACTACTGGGAAACCTCAACTTTCACTCTCAGAAATTGATCAATCTATCCAAAAAAACAAAAAATAAATAAAGAAGCTAACAATATAAATATAATTTTGGAAAAGTTAGGTATGATAGACCTTTGATGAAAACTCAATGGAAAAAGTAAGGAATATACATATTTTCATTGGTATATGGTACCTTTACAAAAACTGACCATGTATCCTCACAAACAAATTCAGAAAAACAGTAATATTAAATACATTATTTTAGATCATAAAGCAATACAAATTATATGATATAAATAGCTGTGGAAAGACATTAAAATTAACTGAAAACTAAATAAGCCAGTCCCAAAGAATGAGGGGCACAAAGAATAATTCATAGAAATAATGAAATATGTCATTAAAGAGAATAAAATTAATGAGACAAATACCAAAATATGTGGGATGTAGTCCATGATAAAAGATGTGAATTCAACATCAATAAAAAGATATTAAATCAATTGTTAGGAGTTATTTTGAGATCTGCTGGGAGGCAGAGTCAAGATGGCAGAGTAGAAATAGGAATTCTGCCTGGCTCCTGCTCCCACATACTCCAATTCATGTAAAAAAAAATGACTCTAAACAACCTTTGGAGAGACAGAACCCACAAAATGACACAGAGGAGTTAACCTCCCTCTGAGGACAGCCTAGAAGGCCAGCAGGAAGTGGGCAGCAGAGTGTGTTGGGAGCTAAGCCAAGCTCCACACAAGTCCAAGGTTTTAGGCACAAGGTAGGCACCACCAGCTGCTGGCAAGAGGGACTTCAGATCACCAGAAACCATGGAGGTTTGCAGAAAGATCAACCTAAAGTTGCTAAGGACAAAGTGAGACATCAGTGAAGTGTGGACTTTGGGACCTGGAAGTTAGGCAGTGCAGTCTGGCCTTTGCCCCCAGTTTGAGAAGCAGTTGAGGCATAGTGGACATGCAGCCACCACCACATGGCTGCTTCAGAGCTCGTGGCCTGCAGATTGTAGAGGGGTTATGTGTGCAGTATAAGTAGTAATGACTCTTGCTTTAAGCTTCTTTGATCTGGATCACTGTCTGGGGTGGAGGTTCTAGGATGAGTGACCAGTGTGCCAGAGTGTGTAGAGGCTTTTGAGTGGGCAGTGAATTAACAGCTCCAGCATCTG
The DNA here is from genome assembly GCF_028583685.1 of Petaurus breviceps papuanus. Taxonomy (NCBI): domain Eukaryota; kingdom Metazoa; phylum Chordata; class Mammalia; order Diprotodontia; family Petauridae; genus Petaurus; species Petaurus breviceps. The sequence continues at coordinate 5,511,647 of NW_027187283.1, read as the reverse complement.
AGAAAACCCCAGCAATTTGGGACAATGCTCCCCCCAATGGTACCAGAGTTCTACTGTGGCAAAAAGCTCAGCCATCAAGGAACCAAGTGGTAACATAAGCAAACAAGGGAAGCAAGGCTAGAACAGCGGTACAACTCTGGATTCCTTTTTTGGGAACAAAAAGGAACAGGGCATGGAACAGGAGGAAGACAGCAAAGTCAGAAGTCCTCCACCAGAAGCTTCCAAGGAAAGAATAAGCTGGTTACAGGCCATAGAGGAGCTTAAGAAGGATTATGAAAACCAAATAAGAGAAGTGGAGGAAAATTTGGGAAGAAAAATGAGAATAATGCATCAACAATATAAAATGAGAGTCAACAACCTGACTGAAGAAAATAACACCTTATAAAATAGATAATCTCAAATGGCAAAAGAGGCTTAAAAAGGCAATGAGGAGAGGAATGCCTTAAAAAGCCAAATTTGCCAGATGGAAAAAGAATCTCAAAAGTTCACTGAAGAGAATCATTCCTTTAGAATTAGACTGGAGTAAATGGAACCTGGTGACTTTATGAGAAAACAAGACACTATTAAACAGATCCACACAAATGAAAAAATATAAGGCAATGTGAAATATCTAACTGAAAAATCCACTGACCTGGAAAATTGAACCAGGAGAGATAATTTAAAAAATTATTGGACTAACTGAAAGCCATGATGAAAAAATAACCTAGAAATCATCCTTCAAGAAATTCTCAGGGACAATTTCCCTGATGTTTTAGAACCAGAGGGTAAAATAGAGGTTGAAAGAATGCACCAATCACCTCCTGAAAAAAGATCCCAAAAAGAAAACTCCTAGGAATATTGTAGCCAGGTTCTGGAGTTCCCAGATCAAGGAGAAAATATCACAAACATCCAGGAAGAAACAATTTGAATACTGTGGAAACAAAATCAGGATAACACATGATCTGGCAGCTTCTATACTGAGGCATCAGAGGGCTTGGAATATGATATTCCAGAAGGCAAAGGAGCTGGCATTAAAACCAAGGATTACCTACTCAGCAAAACTGAGTGTCATGCTTCAGGAGAAAATATTGTTATTCAATGGAATAGAGGACTTTCCAGCATTCTTGATGAAAAAAAGCAGAGTTGAACAGAAAATTTGACATTCAGATATAAGAAACAAGAGAAGTATGAGAATACAAACAGGGAAAAGAAATCATAAGGAACTTATCAAAGTTGAGTTACTTACATTCCTAAGTGGAAAAACAAATGATAATTGTAACTTATGATTTTTTTTCAGTATGAGAATAGTTGAAGGGAATAGAAATGTATATCTATATCTATATGTATGTATACATACATATATGTCTATATAGGAGAGTATGTGGGTATATCAATACATATGTGAGTATGTGTATATATGTGTACAGGTATACATAGACAGAGGGCACAGGGCCAGTTGAATAGGAAAGGATGAAGCTTAAATGGTGAAATTAAGAGGTAAGAGAGGAATATAATCAGAGGATATGCAGAGAGATAGGATGGGCTAAATTATATAGAAGAGGCAAGAGAAAACTGTTACAATGGAAGGGAAGAACAGGAAGGCAAAAGATAATGAGTCAACCTTATTCTCAATGAATTTGGCTTAAGGAGGTAATGACATACACACTAAATAGAGTATTTCAACCTACAGGAAAGTAGGGGAGAAAGAGAAGAGATGGGGTATGCTGGAAGGGAGGGCAGGCTGGGGGGGAGGAGGGAAGTTAGAAGCAGGGTCTGAAAAGGGACAGAACCAAGAAGAGAATAAAACAAGTTGGGGGGGGGATAAGAAGGAGGGAAATACAATCAGTCTTTCACAATATATCTAATATGGAAATGTTTTGCATACCTACACATTTACAACCAATATTGAATTGCTTATCTTCCCAGTAAGGGTGAGTTATGAGGGAGGTAGGGAAAGAATCTAGAATTCAAAGGTTTAAAATCAAATGTTTAATATATATGTATATGTATATGTATATGTATGATTATTATTATTCTCATTTTTACATGTAACTGAGAAATAAGATATACAGGCACTGGGGCATAGAGATCCACCATGCCCTACTGGAAAGTCAGAGGGAGAATGTAGGAAGATATGGGAGAGACAGTTGGGGGAGGAGATATTCAGTGGAATAGCTGTTTTGGGCTGGTGGATAGGGGAAAAAGGGGAGAAAATTTGTAACTCAAAATCTTGTAGACATGAATGATGTAAAATAAAAAAAAGAAAAGAAAAAAAGAAGCTATTTTGCAAAAAAAACACCAATATATCTTATAGCAAAAATGAAATTGATGGATATTTATAAAAATATAAATGCCCAGATTTACACCAGAGAAAATATAGTACTTAAATAACTCCACCTTAGAAAAGCAAATTTAAAAGGCCTTTAATGAGTTCCTTAAGAAAAAATGTCAGTATGAGATGAATTCATAAAGTAACTCTACCAATCATTTTTTAAAAATTAAATCAATACCATATAAACAATTTTAATAGGCAAAGAGTCTTACAAAATTTCTTTTATTAAAGAAATATGGTCCTGTTACCTAAACCAGCAAAAAGAAAAGTCAAAGAAAACTATAGAACAATTTGTCCAATGAATATTTATATAAAAAATTAAATGAAATCCTAGTGAAGAGATTACAGTAATATACCACAAATATTATGTACTATGACCAGGTGGGATTAATACCAAGAATGCAGACTGGTTCAATATTAGGGAAACTATCCATAATTGACCATACCAATAATAAAACCAACAAAAATCATATGACTCTCTCAAAAGACACAGAAAAAGCTTTTGATAAAATCCAGTATTCATTCCTATAAAAACACTAGAAAGTACAGGAATCAATTAAGTTTTCTTTAAAATGATATGTAGTATCTAAAACATTCAGCAAGTGTTATCTATAATTAGAATAAACTGGATGTCCTCCCAAGAAGATCAAGAGTCAAGCAACTTTGACCATTCTCACCACTATTCTTCTATGCTGTATTAGAAATGCTAGCTAGAGAAATTAGATGAGAAAAAAGAAAGTGAAGGACTTAGAATAGATAATAAGGAAACAAACCTTACTCTTTGCAGAAGATATGATGGTATACCTTGAGAATCCTAAAAAATTACTGTGAAAAACTTGCTGAAATACTTAATAACTTCAGTAAGGCAGCAGGGCATAAACTAAGTCCACTTCAACCATCAGCATTTCTAGATATTACCAAGAAAGTCCAACAGCAAGGGATAGAAAGAGAAATTCCATTAAAAAACTGCAGACAATATAAAATACTTGGGAGTCTGCTTGTCAAGATGAACCCTGCAAATATACTAACACAATTTCAAAACATTTTCACACAAATAAAGAGAGATCACAAAAATTGGAAAATTATCAATTTTTCATGTATAGGCTGAATCAATACAATGGAAATGGCCATTCTACCTAAATTAATTTATGTTTTCAGTTTCATGTCAATTAACTGCAAAAAAATTATGTCCATAAAGTATTAAAAAAGGAAGAAAATTTCAGGGAAATGGAAATGTATCCTTCCTTTTCTTCTATGCTTTTTCATTATAGACATTTCATTATATCCTTGCATAAAGTACCAGTTTCTCAGGAGTTTATATTAAATGCAAGTATTTGAGTACTAACAAGAGTAGTCCTTCAAAAAGATCCTGGAAACTACCAAAATGATTAAAATACTGTTGAGATAAAATAAAGTCAGGGATATGTGTATGACGGAAAAATGAAGATGGGGTGTCCAGTAAGAGCAGCTACAAGGAATGTGGAGCAGGCTAAAAGCTGGGAAGTTCAAAGTCTAATCCAGGTGTTTCAGTGCTTCACTGAAGAAAAAGGGATTGAGAGTGAGTGAGAGAGTGTTAAGGGTCCATAGTTGCATGAACCCTTATATATAGAGCAATAACCAGTCACTCACTTTGCACAGAAAGAAAAGTCAAAGACTGAGGAAATATTGAAATGAATATACCTTTGAAAGAGCTCTTGACACTGAATCCTCCTTCAGAACTGATGATGGTCTTGAAAAGCAGAATGTTTGAACGGCTTGTCTGAGTTTTCTAAACATTGTAACACATTTTTTGTGGAGGTAGTGAAGGAAAATTGTTCCCTAGGAGAACTAGAGCTGTAGTTTTGCTAAAGTTATATCTTTGTTCTCTATTGTCTTTAACTAAACTATGCGATGGCTTTGTTAGCCTCTGGGATCAAAGGAGTTCCAAACTTGTGAAACAGATGAGCCACTTTCTGAAACACCTAGGAGAGAACCTTATTAGGGACAAAGGAGATGCAGAAAATATTAAAGAAATTCCTAAGACCTTACCTGAAATACCTGTCAGAGTTTGGGTCTGATGTTCAAGTAATACAAGAATTTATAACACCTTCTAATAATTGTTGCTATTTTTTAAGGTCCCAGGCAAATTCTCAGAAACCCTACTTACACAAAAAGACTTTTTGCACTTGACTTTTCCAGTTTTAAATGAAGGAAATCTCCCATCAGCAATAAACTGGGTTAGCTTTGATAGGATTCAAGGGTGGGGAAAAACATTAGAAGCTCCTAGTCAGTCAGCAATGGTTAGCTCCCAGCAGTGCACAATGAATCTACAAGAAAGTGAGAAGTGTTAACCTATCACACTGTCAATCAAGTACTGACTGAAAAATTAAAGGTTCCTCACCTTAAAGATTTTTCTCACAAAATCTTCATTTTGACATTTCTTCAAGTAACAACAGAGACAAAGATCTCTATATAAAAATTGGCAGTTTGGTTTCAGTTTTTTTTTTTTTCACAGTGTTCATATCATTCCTTTTTAAATTATCTCTCTGCAAGAAAAAAATATACGAAAAACATTAAATCATGTACACAGTCATGATAAACAGTGAAGAGGAACCTCATGGCTAGCTAAAACAGGCATGATTCAATGAAGCCAATTATATAGCATATGAAAATCTAAGATTCTTTTAAAAAAATGTATGAGACAGAAGGGGGAAAAGTGTCTTTTTTTTTTTTTTACAAATGAGGAAACATGTGCATGAAAAATGAAACTGGGATAGGATTATAGGTTTTCTAATTACAATCAATTACTATTTCTCTAGGACAAGTGTTTGACTGTCATTTTTATTGTCCAGGACCTTTAATTGACATCTGACTAATTTTCATGCGTTAATGTTTTTTTTTTGTTTATTTGTTTTCACATTTCACCCCAATTCCCAATTCTACTTAAGAATCTCTTTGTGTAATACTATGGTAGAGATTTCAGAAATTAGTGATAATTTTAGGAATTCTGAAAATAATAGTTACTAATTATAATATATTGCTATTGGTAAATATCACAAAGAGGAAATTTTTTAAGTCTAAAAGAAATACTTCCTGTCTTTTCAAGTATTGTTTCCTCATTTTTTTTTTCTTATTGTAAAGGGATGTTTAAATTGACAACAAAAAAGAGTTCCTAGGCAATCTTGACTCTAGACTCATTAAAAGGGCCTTCAGATTCCTCCCAACTCATTCGCCCTTCCCATTCTTCTTCTTTCATACTCACCAGGACTCAATGTCAATAAGTCACAAATAGGAAGCTTTGTATCTTCATAGGAAAAAAAATATATTATTTTGGTTTTCCTAGCACCAAGCCTGGGAAGTGAGGCAGTAAACTGCATTTTGATATGCTTGGGTTCTAATGTCTCATAATATTAATAGCAAGGTTAAAAGGAGCTGAAATATTTGTGAATGTCAGAGTATGTAGTTTGTAATTTATGAGGTTTTTAATGAATATATGAAAGCAAAATTCCATGACACATTCGTTGTGGGATGTGACACATCTTTTGAAAACAACTGTGCTAGAAATGTTCCCAAGTAAATCATTCTACATTAGAAGCTGCTGCCAACACCACCACCCCACCAAGTCTTCAAACAATGGACAAAAATTGGAATGCCTGTTCGATATGTTTGAGAGATGATTCTTGTTATGATATGTTTGGACAAGGTAGACTTAGAGATTTCTCTAAACTCTGACATTCTGTAATTCTGTTCTTGAAAGCAACAAAATTAAATTCTATTTTGTATAAAGGAGTAGAAATAGATTTATTGTGGTGTTAAAGATTAAGAAAATATCAAATCTCATTTGTTCCATAAAACTCACCAAAACAGCCCACTCATATTGTAGATGAAGAATCTGGGCCCAAAAGGTGAATGTCATACAACTAGATCACAGTAGACTGACTATCTAGATCCTCTTCTAGAGAACTGCTCATGATTGGCTTCATATATTTCTATTTATCTATCTATCTATCTATCTACATCTATAGATATAGATATATAATATATATACATATGTGTATGTGTAGTTGTCTGTATATTTCTATATGCATATATGTATACGATTGTATCAATGTGTGTATGTATATGTGTATGTATGTATGTGTATGCACAAACACATATATACATATACATGTGTGTGTGTGTACGTGTCTATGCATATATTCTCTCTGCTAGACTTGGAGTCAAGGTACTTTGTTTTGAATAATGAGAGAACAAGCAATGTGGGATTGTTGTTGTTTTCTTTTTGTAGTTCAGTTTCCCAGGCACAGGCTTAATTTAAACATCTGAAGGATTGCTTGCTCTTGAACCCTGAAATTTCACAGCTGTGCTGAGTCATGTAGATTTCCAGTGTACTGACTCTGAGTCAATCAATTGTCAAGTCTTCCTTATATATTCTTGGACATAGTCATTTTGCTTTGGGGGTTTGCGCATGAGCAGGATCTTTTAATTTCCTAGTTGAGATTCTGAATAGCCCTCTGACTGCTTAGAAGTCTGTGCTCCCTCAATCTGCTTTTATATGTAAAGTGTATAGGAATATAGCTTATGTTCAGACAGCTGGAGCCCTGTCTGTTTGTCTTTGTGGTAATTTCTCCATTTGTATTTTCTATACTTTCTCTGTAATTAAAGGTAGATAGTTAACCTCTTTAAAGCTGTCTTTCCTTTAAAATCAGATCAAAGAACCTGTGATAGCAGGACATGCTCAGTGTGTTGGGGTGCTTGCTACTACAAATGCCCTCCTCCATGATTTTGCTACTTGCTAGCTGTTGTGAATGTGAAAATATTATGGCCTCTCTGACCTTGAGGGTCTTCAGTAAAATGGGGATAATAATACATATTGTACTTTTTTATCCCTTCCTATATAATGCCTCAAACTAATTCTGGAGTGCCAGAACTGAAAAACTTTGAAGTAACATATTTTTTTTCCAGCCTAGGTTAACTTACAAGGTCAATAAGAAAGGTCTACTTAGAATCAGGGTTGATGCAAGAAGGCAGAGTAGAAGCATGACATTCCTGCAGCTCCGGCTTCTACCTTCTCTAGTCCATGTAAAAAGAGGACTCTAAACAAACTTTGGAGCTGCAGAACCCAAAAAATGACACAGAGAAGCTAACCTCCCACTGAGGAAAGCCCTGCAGGCCGGCAGGAATTCAACACAGCATTCTGTGAGCCAAACTCAGCCCAATGCCAAGGCTTTAGCCCCAAGGGAGGGCCTGACCAGCCTCCAGGCAGAGAGACTCCAGATCAGCAGCAGCTGTGGCTATTTCCAGATTTATCAACACATAGATGCGAAGGACAAAGTGAGAGGTCAGCGCAGTCTGGACTTTGGGACCCAGTAAGTGGGAATGCGTGGTTTTTGCCCCCCAGGGTGAGAAGCAGCTGAGACACAAGCACAGCCAGCCAGTGCCATGTGGCAGCTTCAGCTCCTGGCCTGAAGAGTATAGGGGAACCAAGCAACAGTCTGAGGGGTAACTGCTATTGCTTTAACCTTCTTGTATCTGGATTGCAGTCTAGGGTGGAGGTCCTGGGGTGTGTGTCCAGCTTGCCAGAGTGTGTGGAGACCTCAGAGAGGGCACCCATCTGATACCTCCAGAAGTTGAGAAAGCCCCAGCATTTGGGATGAAAGCTCCCCTGTCTGGTGGCAGAGTCCTACCGTGGCAAAAAGCCCAGGGGTCAAGTGAGTGAGGGGCAACATGACCAGGCAAAGGAAACAAAGCAGAAAGAAGAGTCCAACATTAGACTCCTATTTGGGAACAAAAAGGAGCAAAGCATGGAACAGGAGGAAAACAGTGAAGTCAGAACTCCTGCACCAAAAGCTTCAAAGGAAAAGACAAGCTGGTTATAGGTCATGGAGGACATTAAGAAGCAGATAAGAGAAGTGGAGGAAAAATTGGGAAGAGAAATGAGAACAATGCAAGAAAATTATGAAATGAGAGTCAACAGCCTGACTGAGGAAAATAATACCTTAAAAAACAGACTGACTCAAATGGCAAAAGAAGCTCAAAAATCCAATGAGGAGAAGAATGTCTTAAAAAGTCGAATTTGCCACATGGAAAAAGAATCTCAAAAGCTCACTGAGGAGAATCATTGCTTCAGAATTAGATTGGAGCAAATGGAAGCTAATGACTTTATGAGAAATCAAAATGCTGTTTAAACAGATCCCAACAAATGAAAGAATAAAAAGCAATGTGAAATATATCATGGGAAAAACCACTTACCTGGAAAATAGATACAGGAGAGAAAATTTAAAATTTATTGGACTACCTGAAAGCCATGATCAAAGTACAAACCTAGAAATCATTCTCCAGGAAGTTCTCAAAGAAAACTGCCCTGATGTTTTAGTAGCAGAGGGCAAAATAGAGGTTGAAAGAATCCACTGATCACCTCCTGAAAAAAGATCCCAAAAAGGAAACTCCTAGGAGTGTTATAGACAGGTTCCAGAATTCCCAGATTAAGGAGAGAATATTATAAGCATCCAGGAAGAAATAATTTGAATATTGTGAAAACAGAATCAGGATAACCCAGGATCTGGCAGCTTCTACACTGAGGGATCAAAGGGCTGGGAATATGATATTCTGGAGGGCAAAGGAGATGGGATTAAAACCAAGAGTCACCTACCAGCAAAAAATGAGTATTATGTTTCAGGGGAAAATATGATCATTCAGTGGAAGAGAGAACTTTCAAGAATTCTTGCTGAAAAAAACAGAGTTGAACAGAAAATTTGACATTCAGATACAAGAAGTAAGAGAAGCATGAGAAGGTAAACAGGGAAAAGAAATAATAAGGAACTTTACAAAGTTGAATTATTAACATTCCTACATGGTAAAACAATGATTGTAACTTAGGAAACTTTTCTCAGTAGTTGAAGGGAACAGAAATATATATATATATAATGAGGGTATGTGGGCATATAAATACATATGTGAACTTGTGTATATAGTTTACAGGTATACATAGATAGAGTGCACAGGACCAGTTTAACAGGAAGGAATGATAGTTAAAATGTGAAATTAAGAGATGAGAGAGGAATATAATGAGAGGAGATGGGGAGAGACAGATGGGGGTAAAATGTCTCATACAGAAGAGGCAAGGGAATATCGTTACAATGGAGGGGAAGAATAGGAAGGCAAAAGGGAATGGGTCAACTTTATTACCTTTGAATTTGGCTTTAGGAGGCAATGAAATACACACTAAATAGGGTATCTCCCTCTCCAGGAGAGTAGGGGGGAAGAGCATGAGAGGGGGGATGATGGAATGGAGGGCAGACTGGGGGGGAGGGAAGTTGAAAGCACCCACTTTTGAAAAGGGATGGGATCAAAGTAGAGAACAGAACAAGTGGGAGGTGGGATAGGAGTGGGGGAAATATAGTCAGTCTTTTACAATATATGTACTATGTTATTGTTTTGCATTAGCCACACATGTACAACCTATACTGAACTGCTTATCTTTCCAGTAAGGGTGGGTGACAAGGAAGGATGGAATGAATCTTTAATTGAAAGTTTTAAAATATATATATATATATATATATATATATATATATGTGTGTGTGTGTGTGTGTATATACTATTATTATTACCATCTTACTTGTAATTGGGAAATAAGATATACAGGCACCGAGATATAGAGATCCACTGGAAAAGTCAAAAGGGCTGTGAGAGAAAATATGGGAGAGAGCAGATTAGGAGTCCTGTAGGACTGCTAATTTGGGGCGGTGGGTAGGGGAAAAACGGGGAGAAAATTTGTAACTCAAAATCTGGTGGAAACGATTGATGTAAATCAGAAGTTAATAAATCATTAAAAAAAAGAAAGGTCCTCTTCACCATGGCAGTGTTTGGTCTGGATTGCAGTGTAGGCCTCTGGTGCTAACAGGAGGCCTTGGATGTGACTACATCAGTGGAAGCAACAACTTTTGTTTCTCTCAGGCCACAAATAGTAAAGGGTTAAGACAACTGGTCAGAAAGAGGTTACTGGAGATCCTTTGCTGGCACTAGGCTCAAGACCCTGTTACATTGCCCAAACACATTTCCAGACTATAGTGCCAGGGTAAAGAGAAACATTAGTGTTTGCAGGCACAGGGGAAAAAAACATCCTGAAAAAGTTCCCGTTTGGAGAACAGTGCTTTTGGATGCTCATACTTAAGTAGAGGACCTGGATCCCAGTTCTAAGCAGGAAGGAGCAGTAATGGTTGGGGCTACAGGAGATTAGGAGACACGGTTGTAGTATGAGGGCCAAAAGGAGCAATAACACTTGTGGTCATGGTAAAGCAGGGTTCTTTCTCAAAATTCCTGGGTGGAAAAGAGTGTTTGTGGTTTCTCACAAGGGAATAGAGACCCTGGTCTCAATTCTAAGGTGGAAAGGAGCATCAGTAATTTTGAGTGCAAGAGAAAGGGAATTCAAAAGTCATATGGAATTCTAGTATTTATGACTTGAAAGGAACAAGATGCCTTCCTGAGTAAAGATCAGAGCACAGGCCAGGAGGGCAGTGACCACACCTTTCTTCATACAATGCCATCTTGAAAGCACTGAAAAATCTACAAATTCCAAGAACTAGCTGAGAAAACTGAAGAAAAAGCAAACCCTGAAGCTTGGTACACTGTTTCCTCCACCACAAAAACAGAACCTAACTTTAAAGTAAAAAGTCAAGAAAAAGTCTGAAAAGATGATCAAACAGCAAAAAGTAAGCAGTCATTATAGTAACAGAGAAGGTCAAAATACAAAATCAAAAGAAGACAATGGTTACAAAATGCCAGCAAGCAAAGAATAATAAAAAAGGGAAGTGGTCAAAATGCAACAAGAATCCTTTGAAGATGTCAAAAAGCATTTTAAAAAGTGAATAAGAAAGGTAGAGGAAAATTTAGTAGAATAAATTAGAAAGACACAAGAAAATTATGAAATGAGTGTCAATAACTTGGCAAAAAAGGCACAATAAATACCAAATGAAAAACATGCTTAAAAACAAAATTCAACAAATGTAAAAGAGAGCTAAAAGTCCCCTGAAAAGAAGAATCACTTAAAAATCAGACTTGAGCAAATGGGAAAAAAAGGTACAGAAATCCATTTAAGAAAACAACTCCTTTAAAGCGGAATTAGCCAAAAGGAAAAAAGTGGTACAAAAGTTGAAACAAAAACCCCTAGAAATATTAAAGTCAAATAATGAGGCTCCAAGTAAAAGGGAAAATAATACAAGCAGTCATTAAGAAATAATTCAGGGAATGAAGCCAAGATGGTGGAACTGAAGCAGTCACTTTTCTAAGCTCCTCCAAGAATCCTATCACTAAAATTGGAAAAGTGAATCTGAACAGATTTTAGAGTGACAGAATCCAGTGGAAGACAGAGGATGGCAGAATACAGCTCAGGAAAGTGCAATGTAGGTCTGGGTACAGAGAACTCAGAGAACAAGGTGTCTGCATCAACATGGACTAGAGAGCAGACTGCAGCTGAATGAGAAGGAGCCCCAGCCAGCAGACTCACCCAACCCAAAGGTGATTCACAGATGTTTCACCATCTTCTCACCATGGGATGGGAGCATCCATTGGAGCTGAATAAAAGAAAGTTCAGGTCCTACAGCAGAGACAGAAGCTTCTCCTGGGGCTATCAGCCAATAGCCTGGAAGTTTAAAAATAAGCTACCTGATTTTTCAGAAGCCAAGATGGCAAAGGACACTCTAGTTGCTATGATTTCCCTTCCATGACCCAGAAAACCCAGAGATAAATGTCCCACCCAGAGTAAAATCCTGAAATAGTGGAAATAGCTTCAGGCTTAGGAGTCACCAAGAGAGGGTATAACTGAGGCAGTAAAGAGTCTGAAATGAAGGACAGGTGGGGTCCCAACAAGCACCATCTCAGTTGACCAACAAGAGCTCCCAAAGCCCAGGGCGGTGGAGTCAGCAAGTGCTAATAACACAAGAGCAGGTGGACCTTAGCACTACCAGGGGAATCTGTAGACACCAGTACTGCCAGCCACCAGCTGCTGAGCCATTCTGAGCTGTAGCATAGGGGCATAGAGGCAGAAATCTGAAGTAGCCAGACTACCCCACACCCACAGGTTACTCTGTGAGTCTCAGGGTAACTCAGGGGAAACACTGAGAATCCTGGCCTTGGCCTCATTCTAGACACCCAGAGGCTACAGCACACAAAGTCAACAACAAGGACCTTAGCTCCCAGCCTGAGGAATTAGGAAATAGCAAATCACAATGGGAAAGAAGGAAGCTGAGAAGGAGAAGGGAAACACAAGAAAATTGATCTGAGCTTATTATAGTGAGCAAGAACAACCAAATACAGAGGAAAACATGGACTCTATAATAACAGCTGAGCCATAGAAGGAAATATTAATTAGTCTCCAACCCAAAAAGTATTCTCAGTGGAGCTCAAGAAAGATTTTAAAAGACAAATTAGAGAGGTAGAAGATAAATTTAAATCTACACTGAGCAAATTCGAAAAAAAATCTCACTGAAGAAAACAAATTCTTAAAAAGTAAAATTTGTGAACTGGGATAGGAGTTTCAAAATCTAACTGGACAAAATACCTCCCTAAAAAGGACCTCAGAAAACTAACCAAAGAAAATAATTCACTAGAAATTAGAATCAGTCAAATTGAAGCTCAGGACTCTATGATGCACCAAGAGTCAATCAAGCAAAACATGAAGACTGGAAAATTAGAAGTGTAAAACATCTCACTGGAAAAAGAACTAATCTGGAGAGCAGATCCAGGAGAGATAATCTAACAATTATTGGTCTCCTGGAAAGCCATAATGAGAAAAGCAGCCTGGACAACATCCTCCAAGATATTGTCAAAGAAAACTGTCCTCAAGTACAGCAATCAGAAGGTAAAATAGTTATTGAAAGAATTCACCAGACTTCTCCTGAAAGAGATCCCAAATTGAAAACTACAAGAAATATAGTAGCCAAATTATAGAATTACAAGATTAAGGAGAAAATACTTCAAGCAGACCAAAAGCAACAAGTCAAATATAATGGAACTACAGTCAGGATTACATAGGATTATTTAATTACATACACCTTCTACATTAAAAGATCAGAGGGATTGGAATTTGATAATTCATAAGGCCAAAGAGCTAGGACTCCAACCAAAGACCATACACCTGGCAAAACTGAGCAGAATTTTTCAGGCAAAGAGATGGTCATTTAATACAATAAGTGGCTTCCAGACTCTCCTGATGAAAAAGCCAGAGCTCAGTGGAAAATATGATCTCCAACTACAAGACTCAGGAAAGACATAAAAAGATAAACAAGGAAAATGCACACTCTCTCTCACACACACTCACACACACACACTAATGCCCACATGCACCTAATTTGGGATGTAATAAGAATAAACTGTTTACATCCCTATATGAGAAGGTGATAACTGTCAATATTGAAATTTACATGATTATCATGACCTTTTAAAGGGAGATAGATAATAGATAGATAGATGGATAGATAGATAGATAGATGGATGGATAGATAGATAGATAGATAGATAGATAGATAGATAGATAGATAGAT
>NW_027187283.1:5426363-5497807 GCF_028583685.1 Petaurus breviceps papuanus | reverse complement strand
GATAGATAGATAGATAGATAGATAGATAGATAGATAGATAGATAGATAGATAGATAGATAGATAGATAGAGGGTGTGGGTATAAACGAAAAAATCTGATGTTAAAAAAAACTTATTAAGAGGTATAAAGGGACCTTAATGGGATAAAAGAAAAGGATGAGTAAGAAAAAGGTAAATTATGCCATTTTAATAGGCATAAAAGCATACTCTAGCAGAAGGAAAGGAGAGAAGGAGATGAATGTCATTTAAACATTATTCTCATTGGTTCTGGTTCAAAGAGGGATCAACATAGTCAATTAAGTTTAAGATTCTAACATGAAAAGACACAAAAAATAATGATAGAGGGAAAGGAGAGAGGGAGAGGAGCACTGTATAAAATTTACTCTCATTGCTTTGAGGAGAAAGAGGGAATAACATACTCTGATAAGTATAAAAATCCGTTGTGCCCTATAGGCAGTAGTAGGCGTAAGGTGGTGATGGGGGGGGTGTAGAAGGGAGGGAAACAGTAGTAAGGGTAAAGGGTAGGTAAACAAGGGATGTAACAGGGAAGGAATCTTGAGGAAGGTGGTGGTCAAAAGGAAAACCATTTAGGAGGGGAAGGGAAAAGGAAGAAAAAAAACATAAAAAGGGGAGTGAATAGGATGGAGGGAAAGAAACAGATGGTAATCATTACTGTGAATGGGATGAACTCACCCATAAAATGGAGGTGGATAGCAGAATGGATTAAAAACCATACTCCTATAATATTCTGTCTATAAGAAACACATTTGAAACAAGGGGATACACAGCATAAAGGTAAAAGCCTGGAGTAGAATATATTATGCTTCAACTGAAGTAAAAAGAATAGCAGGGGTAGTAATCCTTATATGAGATAAAGCAAAAATAGATCTAATTAAAAGAAATAAGGAAGACAACTATATCCTGAGAATGAAGCAATATCATTACTTAACATATATGCTCTAAGTGGTATAGCATCCAGATTCCTAGAGGAGAAGTTAAGGGAGTTAGAGGAAGAAATATATAGCAAAACTATACTTGTGGGGACCTTAATTTCCCCCTCTCTGAATTTGATAAATCCAACCTCAAAATAAATAAGAAAGAAGTTAAGGAGGTGAATAGAATTTTAGAGAGACTAGATATGATAGATCTCTAGAGAAAACTGAATGGGGTTAACAAGGAATATATCATCTTCTCAGTGGTACATGGCACATACTCAAAAATCAACCATTTATTAGGACATAAAAAACTCACAATTCCATGTAGAAAGGCAGAAATATTAAATGCATCATTCTCAAACCATGAAGCAATAAAAATCATACGCAATAAAGGGCCATGGAAAGATAGACTAAAAATTAATTGGAAACTAAACAATTTAATGCAAAAGAATGAGTGGGTCAAACAAGAAATTAGAAGAACAATCATTAACTTCATTCAAGAGAATGACAATAATGAGACAGCATACCAAAATTTGTAGGATGCAGTTCTTGGGGAAGTTTTATATTGCTGAGTGCATACATGAATAAATAAGAAAAAAGGGAGGTCAACGAATTGGGCATGCAATTGAAAAGGCTAGAAAAAGAATAAATTGAAAATCCCCAATTAAATACTAAATTAGAAATATGGAAAACCGAAGGGGGTCAAGTCAAGATGGCAGAGCAGAAACAGGACTTCCGTGGGGCTCCAGCTCCTAACTCCTCCAATTCATGTAAAAAAAAGTACTCTAAACAAACTTTGGAGCTACAGAACTCACAAAATGATGCAGAGAAGATAACCTCCTGCTGAAGAAAGACTGGCAGGTCAGCAGGAAGAGGCCAGCACAGCAGTCTGGGAGCTGAGCCCAGCCCTGTGCAAGTTCAAGCTTTATTCCTCAGGGAGCCACAATCAGCCATCAAATGCAGGGACTTCAGGTCACCAGCAGTCATGGAAGATTCTCCCTGAAGAGAATCATTCCTTCAGAATTTGGTTGGAGCAAATGGAAGCTAGTGACTTTATGAGAACTTTGAAAGCACCCACTTTTGAAAAGGGACAGGATCAAAGTAGAGAATAATACTAGTGGTGGGTGGGATAAGATGGAGGGAAATATAGTCAGTCTTTCAAAATATATCCACTATGGAAATGTTTTTACATAGGGTACACATGTACAACCTATATTGTATTGCTTGTTTTCCAGTAAGGGTGGGCAATGAGGGAGGTAGGGAAAGAATCTAGGATTAAAATGCTTCAAATCAAATGCTTAAAATATACATATAATTATTATTATTATTATTATATGTGATTTTTTTATTATAAATGTAACTGTGAAATAAGATAGATAGGCACTGAGGCATAGAGATTCACCTTGCCCATACTGGAAAGTTGGAGGGGGGCTGTGGGAAGCTACGGGAGAGAGCAGATTGCAGCAGGGTATATTCAGTTGGATTGCTGTTCTGGAGTGGTGGGTAGGGGGAAAATGGGGAGAAATCTTGTAACTCAAAATCTTGTGGAAATGAATGATGTAAACTAAAAATAATATAAAAAAGAAATAATGGAAAACAAAGTAGAGATTAAAAAAGTGCAAATTTAAAAAATTATTGAATTAATAAAAAAAACTGAGTTGGTTTTATGAAAAATGATAAAATTGATAGACCCTTAGTCATTATGATAAACAAAACAAAAAAGGAAACCAAATTATGAGTATCAAAAATGAAAAAGGGTGGATCTATTTCCAATGAAGAGGAAATTAAAACAATAATTAGGAATTATTTTGCTAAATTGTATGCATGTAAATTTGGCAATCTTAGTGAAATGGGTGAATGTTTAAAACACATAAGTTGCCCAGATTAACTGAAGAGGAAGTAAATTACTCATCTCAGAAAAAGAAATTGGACAAGCCATCAGTGAAATCCATAGGAAAAAATCTCCAGGGCCAGATGGATTTACTAGTGAATTCTATCAAACATTTAAAGAACAATTGATTCCAATACTATACAAACTATTTGGGAAAATTAGTGAAGGAGTACTACCAAATTATTTTTATGACACAAATATGTTACTGATATCTAAATCAAGAAGAGATAAAATGGAGAAAGAAAATTAGAGACCAATTTCCCTCATGAATATAGAGCAAAAATTTTTGATAAAATATTAGCACAAAGCCTACAGAAACTTATCACAAGAATAATATACTTTGATCATGTAGGATTTATTCCAGGAATGCAAGGATGGTTTAATATTAGGAAAACCATCAGTATAATTGATCATATCAACAATAAAACTAGCAGAAATCACATAATTATCTCAATAAATGCAGAAAAGGCTTTTGACAAAATAAAACATCAATTCCTATAAAGAACACTAGAAAGTATAGGAATAAATGGAACCTTCCTTAAAATAACAGGTAGCATCTATTTAAAGTCATCAGCAAGTATTATATGTAATGGGGATAAGCTAGAAGCATTTCCAGTAAGATCGAGGGTGAAACAAGCATGTCCACTATCACCCCTAGTATTCAATCTGGTACTAGAAATGTAGAGAAGAAAAATAAATCAAAGGAATCAGATTAGGCAAAGAAGAGACCAAGCTATCACTTTTTACAGATGATATGATGATATACTTAGAGAATCCTAGAGAATCAAGTAAAAAAAAACTTCTTGAAAAATAAATTTGGCAAAGTTGCAGGATGTAAAAAAAAAAACCACATGAATCTTCGGCATTCCTATATATAATGAAATCCAACAGCAAGAAAAAGAAAGATAAGTACCATTTAAAGTTACTGTAGACATTATAAACCTGCCAAAACACACCCAGGACCTATATGAACACAACAATAAAACACTTTTCACACAAATAAAGTCATATCTAACTAATTGAAAAATATCAGTTGCTCATGGCTGGGTCAAGTTAATATAATAAAAATGAAATTTTACCTAAATTAAATTACATATTTAGTGCCATACCGATGAATTTACTAAATCATTACTTTATAGAACTAGAAAAAATAAAAACAAAATTCATTTGGAAGAACAAAAGGTCCAAAATATCAAGGGAATTAATGAAAAGAAATGCTAGGGAAGGTGGCTTAAGTATACAAGATTTTAATCTATATTATAAAGCAGCAGTCATCAAAGATACTTGATACAGGCCAAGGAATAGAGCAGTGGATCAGTGGAATAGATTGGGTATACAAGACTCAGCAGTCAATGACTTTAGGAATCTACTGTTTGATAAACTCAAAGACCTCAGTTTTGGGGATAAGAACTCATTATTTGACAAAAAACTGCTGGGAAACTGGAAAATATTATGGCAGAAACTGGGCACACACCACTACCTAACACCATATATCAAAATCAAGTTTAAATGTGTGCATGATCTAGGTATAAAGGCTGATACTGTAAGCAATCTGGGAAAGCAAGTATTAGTTTACCTGTCAGATTTATGTAGAGGGGAAGACTTTATGACCAAACAAGAATTGGAGAGCATTGTAAAATGTAAAATGGATAATTTTGATTACATGAAATTGAAAAGCTTCTGTACAAACAAAGCCAATGTAACCAAGATTAAGAGGGAATTAGAAAATTTGGAAAGAATTTTTACAATCAATATCTCTGATAAAGGCCTCATTTCTAAAATATACAGATAACTGAGTCAAATTTCTAAGAATAAAAGTTATTACCCAATTGATAAATGGTCAAAGAAATGAACACGCAGTTTTCAGAGGAAGAAATTAAAGATAACTATAACCCTATGAAAAAATACTTTAAATCACTTTTCATTAGAGAAATGCAAATCAAAACAACTCTGACTTATCACATCTTACCAGTCAGAATGGCTGGGATACTAATGCATTGCTGGTGGAGTTGTGAACTGATTCAACCATTCTAGAGAGCAATCTGGAACTATGTCCAAAGGGCTATAAGTAATTCCATACCCTTTGACCAGCAATACCACTTCTAGGCTTGTATCCCAAAGAGATCATAGAAGTGGGAGGAAGAACCATATTTACAAAATCTTTATAGCAACTCTTTTTCTGGTGGCAAAGTATTGGAAATTAAGGGGATGCCAATCAATTGGGTAATGGCTAAACAACTTGTGGTATATGAATTAATGGAATATTATTGTGCTATAAGAAACAAGGAGCAGAGGGACTTCATATTTACCTGGAGAGTCTTATACAAACTAATGCTGAGGGAGCAAAGCAGAACCAGGAGAAATTTGCACACAATTACAGACACAAAGTATGTTTGACAGCCAACTTTGAAAGACTGGACTCTTCTCAGCAATGAAGGGTTAAAAGTCAATTCCAAAGATTCATGATGGAGAGAGATGTCTACATTCAAAGAAAGAACTAGAAAGAACAGAGTTTGAATGCAGATTGAAGCAAACTACCTGTGCTCTTTCTTTTCCTTGTTTGGTCTTGTTTCCTCTTTCCCATTGTTTATTCCATCTGATACAATTCTTTATAAACTGACTAATGACGAATGTGAAAGTATTTGCAGATTTTATACTTCATTGTATGCTGCCATTGAAGGTGAGGGAGGGGGAGAAAATTTGAAACTCAAGGAATTGTGGAACTGAATCTTATAAACTAAAAGTAAACAAACCAATTAATACAGAACAAAATAAATTACAAAAAAAATTAAAAATAATAACTTTGATCAATAAAAAAGTTCTTCAAATATTTTTGAGCCACCATCAGAATCTCACAAGATTTGCCAACTTCCACATTAAAGCATGAGAGTATTTTGAATATGATGGCCTCTACCTCTCTTATTTGATTTTTAAAATCCCTTTTGAACTTCTGAAGAGGTTCTTGTTGCACTTCTGTCCAATTCACATTTTTCTTTGATTCTTTGCTTCCTGCACTTTTGTAATCATTGTCTTCTTTTGATTTTGAATCTTGATCTTCCTTCTCACTATAAGGAGCTAGTACTGCAACCAAGAATAAATTACCCATCAAAAAATAAGTATTATCCTTTGGGGGAAAATACCTATTTAATGAAATAGAGGACTTTCAACCATCTCTGATAAAAAGACAAAAGCTGGATAGAAACTTTACAAAAGCAAGGTTCATGAGAAGCATGAAAAGTAAACAAGAAAGAGAAATAATAAGTGATTCAACAAGGCTAAACGCTTTACATTCTTACATGGGAAGATGATAATCGTAATTCCTAAGAACATTATCATTGATGGAATTCTATTAAAACTGACTCCAGTTCAAACTTACTTCCTTATAGGCCTTACTGAACATCAGGCTAACTCCCCTTACCTAGCCACACATGCCCCCCCACCCCAACTCAATATCCTAATTTCTTCATGTATGCCTCACTGCTCACTAGAATAACATGAACTCATATGTCTCACAGAAATAACAGGTGTATCCATGTGATGGGATCCAAGCTACTGCCTCTAGCTATCCATTGCCCCCAGACTCATTCCTCATATTTCCCACAGAAACTGTGGGTGTGTCCACACACACAAGTACAACCACATCTATTTAGTCTCAGACAGGACCATAATACTCAGTCAATTAGAAAGCAGCACCACTAGGATGCCCAAACAGTATGTGAACCCCCCCCCCCCAATATAGAAAGGACTTTCACTAAGTAAGCACTTAGGGCAACTTGTGACATAGAGAGGCTTATTATAATACCATTATCATACATACATACATACATACCCCCCCCAATGGCTTTTTCTGTATGCATTGTGGGAAATCACATGCACAGTTCCACTTCATCTGGGACCTGTCCCTCATTACCTAATCCCTGAAAAAATCCCTCCTTCCTTTTTAACATTCATAATTTCTGTTGTGCAATTGCATCTTTACCCTTTAAAAGTTCATCTCACTTTCTCAGAGATTGCTGGTTCCTCTTGGAACTGAGTACACTTAATGAGGGGCATCAAACTCAGTTAATACCCATACTTGGATTATAGGTGGTCCAACTCTAAATTCTCTGAGATGGTTCCATCAAACACATCATGAAACCACAATATCATTATTATGGAAGTTAGAAGGAGCATATAGTGATATATGGCATGAGTGTGAGTTGCCTATGATGGGATTATTAGAAAAAAATAAATTAAGAGGTAAGAAAGTAGAGTGCATTGGGAGAAGGAGGAAGGGGGTGGCTGAATGGGAGAAAATATCTTACATAAAAGAGGCATGAAAGGAAGAACCTTCACAGTAGATGGGAAGATGAGATAGTGGTGGGCAAAACTTGACCTTAGACTAATCAGAACTAACTCAAAGATGGAACACATACAGGTTTATTTGGGTATAGAAATATATCTTACCCTAAAGGGAAGGAGGAGGGAAAGAGTTAAGAGAATGGGGGATTGAATTTTATAGAAGCAAGAGTTATGGGAGGTAGTAGTCAGAAGGAAAACAGACTTTTGAGGAGAGATAGGGGAAAGAGAGAAAGGGGGGGTGGAAATATGATGGAGGGAAAAATACAGCTGCTAATCATAAGTATTAATTTGAGAGGGATTAACTCATTCAAAACCAGAAGTGAATGGGAGAATGGATTAAATAACAGTATTTAGCAATTTTTGTTTACAAAATTCACACTTGAAACAGAGAAACAAACATGCAATAAAAGTAAAGGATTGTAGCAGAATCTATTATGCCTCAGATGAGGAAAAAACAAACAAACCAAAAGCAGGGATAGCAATGACAATTGCAGACAAAGCCAAAAAGAAAGTAATTAAAAGAGATAAAAAGTAAATCTACATTTTGCTAAAAAGTACTAAAGACAATGAAATAATATCAATACTGAAAATAAATTACTAATTAGCATATCACCTAATTCTTAAAGGAAAAATTAAATGAGAAAATAGTAAAAACTATACTTCTGTGGGGTCTCAACTTGCCCCCTCAGAATCAGATAAATCTCACCATAAATAAATAAGAAAAAAGTTAAGGACATGATTAGAATTTTAGAAAAGTTACACATGACAGACCTCTGGAGAATATTGGCTAGTAATACAAAACTATGCTTTTTTTTTTTTACTGTAAGCAGTACATAGCAACATCATAAAAATAGACTATTAATTTGGTCATGAATATCTCACAATCTAAGGTCAAAAGTAGAAATATTAAGTGCATCCTTCTAGACCCTAACAACGTAAAAATTATATCCAGTAAAAGACTATGGAAAAATAGAATAAATATTATTTGGAAATCAAATAATGAAACTCTAAAGAACAAATTAATTAAAGAAGAAATCATAGAAATGATTAATCGTTGTCATTAAACAGAATGACAATGAGACAAAGTTCCAAAATTTATGAGATGCAGCCAAAGCAGAATTTAGAGGAAAATGTATATCTCATCAATTTTACATCAGTAAAACAGAGAAAGAACACATCAAGGAATTGGGAATGGAAATTAAAAAAAAAACCTAGAAAAAGAGCAAATTAAAGTTCCCAAATAAATTCCAAATAATAAATTTTTAAAAGAGTAATTAATAAAATTTATAGCAAGGAAAAACATGAGCAAATAAATAAAACTAGGAGCTGGTTTATGGGGAGAAACAATAAAATAAATAAACTATTTATTGAGTTATTTCATATAATGAAAGAAAGCCAAATTACTAGTATCAAAAATGAAAAAGTGTGAATTCACCACCAAGGAGGAGGCAATTAAACCAATTATTAGAAGCTATGTTCTCCAATTACTTGCTAATAAGTCTAATAATCTAAATAAAATTGACAAATATTTACAAAATAAAAAGTAGCCACATTAACAGGAGAGGAAACAGAATACCTCTACTTAAACTACCCCATCTTAGAAAAACAGAAATTAAGCAAGCAATTAAGCAATGAACTCCCTAAGAAAAAGTCCCCAGGTCCAGAAGAATTCACAAAGTGAATTCTATCAAACATTTAAAGAGCAATTAATCTCAATATTATACAGCCCATTTAAGAAAATTGTCAAAGAAGGAATCTACAGCAAGACATTAAAAATACTTAGGTGTCTATGTACTAAGAAAAGCAGAGAGATTATTCAAACACAATTACAAAACATTTTCCACACAAAGACAATTCTAAATGATTGGAGAAACATAATTGTTCATGAGTAGGCTAAACCAATTTAATTAAATTTACAGTTCTAAATTCATTTACTTATTCAGTATCATAACAATCAAATTACCAAAAATTTTTTCTAAAGGTGGAAAAATAACAAAATTCACCTGGAAGAGTAAAAGGTCAAGTATATCAAGGTAACTAATAAAAAAAAGTGAAGGAAAGTGACCTGGCAGTACCAGATCTCAAACAATAATACAAAGTAGTAATAATCAAAACAATATGGTACTGGATTAAAAAAAAAAGAGTGGTGGATCAGTGGAATATATTAGCTATATAATACTCAGTAGTAAATTGCCATTCCAGTGTTTGATAAATACAAAATCTAAACATTTTGGAAAACTCACTCAAATAAAAATTGCAGTCTGGCAATAGCTAAGTGTAGATCAACTACTCACACCATGTCCCAATATAAGGTCAAAGTGGGCATGAGATTTAGCCATAAAGGGTGATAGAATAAGCAAATTAAGTAATTATGGAAATGTTTACCTGTCAGATCTATGGATAAGGGAAGAAATTATGAATTAACAAGAGATAAATGGCATTATGGTGTATAAAATGGATAATTTGATTACATTAAATAAAAAGAACTAAGATCATAATGCAAACAATAAATTGGGGATACATTTCATATCAAGTTTCTAGGAAAAAGGTTTTATTTCTTTAGTATATAGATGACTGTGTTGATTTTTAAAGACTAAGTCATTGTTCAATTGATAAATCTTCAAAGGATATGAACAGACAGTTTTCAGATGAAGTACTCAAAGCTATGTAGATATATATATATATATATATATATATATATATATATATTTAACAGCACCAAAACACTTTTGATTAGAGGAGTGGAAATTAAAGTAACTCTAAGGTACTAACAAACACCTACTAATTTAATTAATATAATAAAGAAGTAAAAGGACTCATATGTATAAAAATATTTAAAGTAGCTCTTTCCATGGTATCAAGGAATTAGAAATTGATGGTAGGCCCATCAAATGGGGAATAGTTGAACAAGCTGTGTTATCTGATTGTGACACAAGTAATGTTATACTATTGTTCTGTAAGAAATGATGAGTGGGGCAGCTAGGTAGCACAGTGAACAGAGCACTGGCCCTGGAGTTCAAATCCGGCCTCAGACATGTGACACAAATACTAGTTTTGTGACCTTGGGCAAGTAACTTAAACCCAATTGCTTTGCCTTCAGCCCTTCTCCCCCAAAAAATAAAACAAGACAAAACAAAAACAAATGATGAGCAGAATGATTTAAGGAGGAAAAAATAAAACCTCAGACAATTTACATGAACTGATACAAAGTGAAGTAACCAGAACAATGCATAATAGCATGCACAACCATTCAGTAATAACAATATTGTTAAATGACCAACTATGAATGACAGCTATTCTGATCAATACCATGATCCAAAATAATTCTTTTTTTAAAATGCTTTATTAACTTCTGATTTATATCATTCATTTCCGCCAGCTTTTGAGTTACAAATTTTCTCCCTGTTTTCCCCCTACCCATTGCCCCAAAATAGCAGTCCCACAGGATATCCCCTCCTCCAATCTGCTCTCTCCCATATTTTCTCCCATACCCCTTTCTACTTTTCCAGTGGATCTCTATGCCTCAGTGCCTGTATGTCTTATTTCCCAATTACATGTAAGATGGTATTAATAATAGTGTATACACACACATACATACATATATATGTAAATATATTTGAATATTTGATTTTAAAACTTTCAATTCCAGATTCATTCCCTTCCTTCCTTGTCAACCATCCTTACTGGGAAGATACGCAGTTCAGTATAGGTTGTACATGTATGGCTAATGCAAAACAATGACATAGTAGATATATTGTAAAAGACTGACTATATTTCCCTCCTTCCTATCCCACTTCCCAATTGTTCTATTCTCTACTTTGATCCTGTCTATTTTCAAAACTGTGTGCTTCCGGGGCATCCAGGTAGCACAGCTAGTAAGAGCACCGGCTCCGGCTCCAGTGTTGAGAAGACCTGGAGATCGAATCCCGGGCTCAGACACTTAGCACCCACCCAGAAACACCTGGCCGTGTAACCTTGAGCAAGTTACTTAACCCCAATTGCTTAGGGGCGGCCAGGTGGCTCAGCGAGTAAGAGCACTGGCTCCAGTGTTGGGATGAACTGGATCAAATCCGGGCTCAGATACTCAGCACCACACCCAGAACTGGCTGTGTGACCTTGAGCAAGTTACTTAACCCTGATTGCTTAAAAAAAAAAAAAGTGAGTGCTTCCAACTTCCCTCCCCCCCCAGCCTACCCTCCCTTCTATCATCCCCCCTCTCATTGCCTTCCCCCCCTATTCTTCTGGAGGGTGAGATACCCTATTTAGTGTGTATTTCACTCCCTCCTCAAGCCAAATTCAATGGGAATAAGGTTGACCCATTCCCTTTTGCCTTCCTATTCTTCCCCTCCATTGTAACTATTTTTCCTTGCCTCTTCTGTATGAGATACTTTACCCCAATCTGTCTCTCCCCATCTCTTCTCATTATATTCCTCTCACCTCTTAATTTCACCTTTTAAGTATAATTCCTTCCTGTTAAATTGGTCCTGTGCCCTCTATCTATGTATACCTGTAAACATTTATACACACATTCACATATGTATTCATATGCCCATATACCCTCATATATAGACAAATATATATATTTCTAATCCCTTCAACTACTGAGAAAAGATTCATAAGTTACAATTATTGTTTTTCCATATAGGAATGTTAACAGTTCAGCTTTGATAAGTTCCTTATGATTCCTTTTCACTGTTTACCTTCTCAGATCCAAAATAATTCCAAAAGACTTAGTGAAAATGCTGTCCACCTCCATTGACAGAATAGAAGGAATTTGACTGCATATTGGAATGTACTTAAAATTTTTTTTTTCTGTTTTTTTTTTTCCAGTATTTGTTTTTCAACATTGCTAGTGTGGAAATGTTTTGCTGTACTCCTGGGAGGCAAGA
Source organism: Petaurus breviceps papuanus (assembly GCF_028583685.1). Taxonomy (NCBI): domain Eukaryota; kingdom Metazoa; phylum Chordata; class Mammalia; order Diprotodontia; family Petauridae; genus Petaurus; species Petaurus breviceps. Next base: position 5,485,752 of record NW_027187283.1, on the reverse strand, counting down.
TGGCAGAATAAGTAGTAAATCACTGTAACCTTCTCATACTCACTTCCAAACAACAAAGCATAGAGCTCAAAAAAAAAATCTTAGAAAAGCAGAATCAGTAAAAAAAATGGGATGAAACAATATTTTAGCCCAAGAAACTAGAAAGATTGGCAAGAAAGATCTATCTCACTTGGGTGAAAGAGGAGCAGGAGTTCAGGACAAGAAGCTTCCCAGCAAATCAGCAGGAAGTCCCCCTCAGCAACCCAGCAAAAGATCCTGAGTCCTAGTGTGGTGGAGCAGGAAATTGCGAGTACTGGGAAGCCCCATTTGTGTTAGCATAGCCACAGGAACTGACAAACTCCAGGCCTGTGAACTACCATGTGCTACAGTGAAGTGCCAGACAAACAAGAATCCTCCAGCAGCCAGACTTCCATGTGTTACAGCACAACCCCAGGTAAACAGATAGACACTAACTCTGCGGGTTCCTTAGAAAACAGGCAACTGGGAGCCATTACCAGCCCCTGCATGCTACAATGTAGCCCTGAGTAAACAGGCAGCCTCCAGAGGTCAGACCATCACATGCTTCAGTGAAACTACAGGGAAAAGAAGAAGCACCACAACAGACCTCAACACACCAGACACCAACACTAGGACCTTAGCTAAGCACTAGGTAAGCTGCCAGACCCCTATGGCCTCCACCAGTGCCAGCCACGACCCCCCATCTTACCCACTCCACACAACACCAGAGTCTCCCATGGGACTCAGGGAAATACTACTGCAGCACCAGGTAAACATCTAGAGCCTGCAGTCATTAGCAATAAAAAAAGCTTAAGAAAGTATTCCTTCCATCCTGGGAACAGAGTCCAAGTTTAAAATGAATGACAAGGCCCCTTCCCCCACCAAAAAAAATGATGAGCAAAAATCAACAACAAAGACAAAGAAACTGACCATAGAAAGTTATTATGGTGACAGGGACGACCAAGACACAAACTCAAAAGAGGAAAAAAATGTCAAAACACGTATGAACAAAACCCCAAAGAAAAATGGGAAGTGTTCTCAGGCCCAGAAAGAACTCATGGAAGAGCTCAAAAAGGAGCTTAAACATCACATAAGAGGGGTAGAAGAAAGATTGAGAAAAAAAAAAGTGTGGTGCAAGATAGTTATGAAAAAGTCAGCAGCTTAGAAAACTGCTTAAAAATACAATTGACCAAATAAAAAAGGAAATAACAAAAATCTACTGAAAAAAACAACTCCTTAAATAGTACAATTGGCCAAATGGAAAAGAATATGCAAAAGCTAATTGAGGAAAACAACACCTTAAAAGGTGGAATTGAGCAAATGGAAGTTAATGACTCTATGCGAAATCAATAATCAATTAAACAAATACAAAAGAATAATAAATAAATAAAATGCCTTATGGGAAAACAACTGACCTGGAAAATAGATCCAGGAGAAATATCATAATCACTTGACTGTCTGAAATTCATAATCAAAAGGAAGACCTGGACAGCATCTTTCAAGAAATTATGAAGGAAAACTGCCCCGATGGCCTAAAAACAGAAATCATAACAGACATTGAAAGAATCCACCAATCACCTCAGGAAAGAGGTCCCAAAATAAAAACCCCAAGGGCCATTATAACCAAATTTCAGAATTGTCAGGTCAAGAAAAATACTACAAGTGGGCAGAAACAATTCAAATAATGGGGACTCACAATTAAGGTCACACAGGACTTGGCTGCAACATTAAGGTATCAGAGGACATGGAACATGAATTTCTGGAGGGCAAAGGAACTAGAACTACAAACAAGAAACAGTTAGGATTTTAAGCCTCCATTAGAAGAAGAGCAAAACTAAACCAAAAATTTGACCTCTGATATCAAGAACCACAGGAAGCATAAAAAGGTAAAAAGAGAAAGGAAAATAGAGGGTTCAATGGAACTAAGCTGTTTACATCTCTACATGGGAAGAAATTTGTAACTCTTGAAACTGGTACAGCTAGAATAATATACACAGAGAGAATACAGGTATAATGTGAATTTGAGGTAATGATTTAAAAAAACTTAAGTTATGAGAAAGAGAAGTACAGTGGGTACAAAAGTAAAGGAGAAGTGGAATGGAGCAAATTTTCTCACATAGAGAGATGAGAAAGACCCATTACAGTGGAAGGGAAGATGGGAGGGTGGGTGATGGGCATTGCTTAACCTTTACTCTCATCAGTATTGTCTCAGAAGAAATAATATACTCAATCAGTTGAATATAGATAAATCTATCTTACTGGACAGGAAAGTAGGAGGGGAGAAGATTAAGAAAACAGAGTGAGTTGGAGATTGACAGACAGAAGAATTTATTAGGGGAGGAGGTAGACAGAGGCAAAATACTGGTGAGGTGGGAAAGTGTGAAAGGACAAACAGAGGAAGAATGGCATGAAGGGAAGTACACAGGTAGTAATCATAATTCTGAATTTGAATGGGATGTCTCACATAAAACAGAAACAGCAAAGTGAATCAAAAACCAATATATTGTTTACAAGAAGCACACTTGTAGCAGAGAGATACACATAGAGTAAAGGTAAGGAGCTGGAGCAGAATCTATTATGCTTCAGCTGAAGGGAAAAAAAAAGGATAGGTAGCAAACCTTATCTTAGACAAAGGAAAAGCAAAAGTAGAACTAATTAAAAGAGATAAGAAAGGAGACTAAATCTTTCTAAAAGGTGTCATAGTCAATGAAGCTATCAATGGTCATGAATTCTTCCCCTCCCCATAGATCTGACTGGTAGACAATTCCTTGCTCTCCTAATTTGATTGCTTCATTGTCTACAGTACCTTTTATCAAGACATAGATTCTGTTGTTTTTTTTTCATGGTTTCAAATATTGGAAATTGAGGGGATGCCCATCAATTTGGGAATAGTTGAACAAGCTGTGGTATATGAATGTAATGCTATACTATTGTGCAATAAGACATGACGAACAGGTACATTTCAGAAAAAAAAAAACATGGAAAGACTTTATAAACTAATGCAAAGTGGTATAAGCAAAACAAGGAAAACATTGTAGAAAGTATAAGTAACATCGTGGGATGATCAACTGTGAGTGAATTAATTCTTCTCAGCAACCCAATGATCCAAGACAAGCACAAAGGATTCATGAAGTAAAATTCTATCCATATACACATAAAGAACTGAAGGGCTCTGAATGCACACTGAAGCATATTTTTTTCACTTTATGTTTTTTCTTCTTTTTATCTCTTCCTCCAAAACCATGACAAATATTGAAATATATTCTATATGATAGTACATATATGAATTATATCAAACTACCTACAGTTTTCATAAGAGGCAAGGGAGGGAGGGAGAAGAATTTGGAACTCAAAATCTTATAAAATGAACCCTACAAATTTTCTTGATATGTAAATTGGAGAAAATAAAGTACTATGTAAACAAAAAAAGAATCAAATTTCTTGTCTTTTCAAATAGAGACAAGAGGAAGGAGGCAGGGAAAGAATTTGGAACTTATTATTAAAAATTATTCTTAAAATTACATATAATTGAGAAAAATAAAATGAAAAATAATTCTTGAACTCTGAAAAAATACTGATTTTTTTCTTTGTGTGCAGACTTTCTACCAATGAATATTATAACTTCTATATCCCTTCACAGAATGAGATGATACTCATTCCACACTTTCTTATAAATCCTATTTGTATTTAAAAAAACTTAACTCTTTCCCATATTATATTATTACTAGATAGATAGACAGACACACAGACAGACAGACAGACAGACAGATAGGTAGATAGATAGATAGATAGATAGATAGATAGATAGATAGATAGATAGATAGATAGATAGATAGATAGATAGATAGATTTATGTACTACTTGAACAATCCATCTCTTATTCTATATCATGTATCCATATTGATCAATATCAAATTGCCTGGTTGGAGGAGAGAAGTGGAGGGGTTGAAAGGTAAGAGATGTAGTATTGTGTCCATAGATTCAACAAAGTCTAGATTTGTGTAACCTACCACATATGCATGTACTGGTTTTGTGTCCCCAATTGAGTCATAGAACCAATCAGTGCATTAGGTATTTCTCTAAAATTAAGCTACAGAACTTCATTGGTAGAGGGAGCTTTCCTGTCATGAAATCCACACACCAAAAATATCACAAATCTTGCCTTATATGTGTAGATTTTTAAAGATATTCACAAATACATAGACTCCAGACTTGGTCTATGGGCTAGTATGTGATTCCTCACACCAAAACTTCCCTACATGGTAGAATGTAAGCTCTTTGTGGGAAGGTATTGTTTTACTTTTGCATGTGCTTCTCCAGTACACAGAACAGTTTCCAACACATAACAAGACCAAATAACTGTTTTTTTTTCATTCATTGCATTACCTTTTCATTTATTTGTATGCTTAAATAGAGACAAATGAAAGCAGAGAAAGATGACATCGAATTAATTTAATCCATTTTTATTAAGTGTCTACTATGTGCAGGATATCCATCTAAGAACTGAAGGGTACTTTGATTCCTAATTAGTCTTTTTTTCCATGTTATTTACAATGCTGTCAGGAATATCAATGTGAATGTTGGAGTGACAAAGTATGAATTCAGGGATGGGGAGGAAAGCCAATCTTTGAGTCAGATACTAATCTCTGTTGAGTAGAAATTGGGGTGGGGGAGCATGATTCAGTGGGGAAAAAAGAAAAATAAAAATCAAACAAAATGCTGGCTCTGCAATCAGCGAACCTAGTTTTAAATATTACCTCTGTTGATTGCCACCTGCTGGATCTTGGGCAAGTCACTTAACCCCATGTTCTCTCTCTTTTTTTTTTAATCTGTAAAGTGATGTGTTTGAAGTAAATAACTTTAAGCAATCCATTCTTTTCTGAAGATCCTTTCAGGTATCGTTATCTAGTTATCAGCAGTGATCTTAGGAATGTTTTCAGTATATACAATTAGCTAGGTTTTATTGATTGTTTCTCAATACTTTCTAAAAAATATGTTGAACCAGAAAAATATGAAATTTGAAGACCATCAATGTTGTATACTTCAGTTGTGACTGAAGAATACAAGAAATCTCATTATGTATATGTGCATGTAAGGAAAACTGCATTCAAAAGTCATTAACCCATTCATTATTATTTGATTTCCTATAATTTCATATACAGAAAGAATAAGTACGGTAGAAGAGATTTTAGAGATAATATAATCTAATCTCATTTTAGAAAATATCAGGATTGTCAAATGGCTTACCTGAGCTAATCTAATAGGAGGGCTAAACAGAGAAATGCAGAAAAGCTGCCTCCAGGGTTTAAACAAAATGAAATACCCACTTCAGTATTTTTACCTACCATTTGTGGAATCCTCTTGTCTTATTTTACATTCTTTGTTTATTTCCCCAGAGCTACATGGTGCCATTGTAACAGCCAGTGAATTTTGGTCAAACATTTATCAAAACAACTTCTAAAAACCACATCACTTTCAGTGTTTTTCCAATTCTTTCTGCTACTCCAAAAATCAGCATTTTCCTTCCTTTCCTATTGTCTCTGCCTTTAGATTTTAAAGAAAGAGGGGCAAGAAACTATTTGTGTTAATTGTTACATGTAGCAGTCTGCAAGAACACTGTGTAACTAAAAATGCCAAGAAGACTCTGCCAGGCAATGAAGCTATCTGTTTAAAAGTTCTCAATGATGAAAGTAGATCTTTAATATTCAAAAAAGGACTAGTATATTTTATAGCTTTATTGAGCTTTCTTCTCAGTTTTGTGGTAGGGAAGTCCCATTTCCATTTGTAACATGCAAGAAAGCAAACACCGAATGCCTTAAACAATGTGCTACTAGTTAAACAAACTGCTTTGATAAATTGACTTGTTGGTAACATGATATGTCATCTGATCATATCTACATAAACATGTGTTAGTTCTATGCAGTGTAGTTCTTTGTGCTGCTAATTGTTAGTAGACATTTAAAAGAAGTCTTGATTGCCACATTCATAAGCATGTAATTTGTAATATGATTTGATCTGATTAGGTGCAATTTTCCTCTCCTTTAGTGTGAATAAAATTCCAAAGTGCCAGCTAGTACTATGTCTTTAAGTTCAGGAAATGCTATAGATTCACAAGAAAAATCAGGAAGACATTTAACCAATTCATTTTTTGGTATTTAACAGAGAAACCTAGATCACATCCCTCAATTCTATTGTATTTTGTGGTTATTTTTTGATAAAATTACCATATAATATTATTATAATAACCTTTTCTTTTGGTTCCACAGCTGTGACTTCATCAATGTGGGGAACTCCCTGTATTGATGCAGATGAACATAATTCATCTGTCACTCTATCATTTAGCCTAAGGGTTAGAGAGTTTTCTGGGAAACCTAAAGGTTAAATAATTTGTCCATCATCACACAGAGAGTATGTGTCTCAAAAGAGACGTAAATATATGTCTTCCTAATTCTATGGTCAGTTCTCTATCCATTATAGAAAACTACTTGTTCATGGTGATCACTTTTTGGGGGGGGGGAGTGCGTGTGGCGGGGAAAAGGAGAGTTTAATTATTTGAATTAATTAGTATGGGGAAGTCCTAGCCAAAGAACTACTTAAGACAAAAATGCATTTAAATTGCAACGGATAGCTCTCTCAGGGCCATGTGACCAATAAGATGGTAAATAAGATTTTGCTTTTCCAGGCCCCATTCTCAAAACAAAGTAAGGTAGAAAAATGACCCATGTAGGAAGAAGACAAAAAAAAAAAGGCTAACATGGCAACAGCTTAAAGAATTAATAGCAGGGAATATTTATACTTTTAATTTAAATTTTAAATGTATTTTTTAATTTACAGAATAAAATAAGCATTTCCATAACATATTACAATAAGATAGGTGATTGCACATGAAGCCGTAAATTTACTATGTACAATTTGCTGTTTCTTTCAAATACACAAGAAAGTTATAATGTAAATCTTTTTTTCCCATTTTTCTTGCCTCCCCCCCTCAGAGATGGCTACCATTACACACACACACACACCACAATACATGCATGCCTGCCCCCACACACACATGTGTAAAAGTATTCTATACACACTTCTATTTATTAGTTCTTTCTCTTGATGCAAATAGAATCTTTCTTCACATGTCCTTTACATTTAAGTTCAATATTTATTATGATCAAAGTAATTTATTCTCTCAAAGTTGTTCTCAAAAGAATATTGCTGTTGTTTACAACATTGACTTGCTTCTGTTCATTTCACCCTTCATTATTTAGTGAAAGTCTTTCCAATTTTTTTCTGAGATTATTGAGTTCATCATTTCTCATAACACAGTAGTAGTCCATCACAATCAGATATCACAATTTGTTTTTCCATTCCCTAATTGATGGGCATCCCTGCAACTTCAGGTTCGTTGCAAACACAAATAGAGGTACAGTAAAAATTTTATAACATATTGATTCCTTTCCTTTTTACCTTAGCATTTTAGAAGTAGACCAAGTAGTGATATTGCTAGATCAAAGGTTATAGTTACTTTAGCAAATCTTTTGAATAATTTCAGATTGCTCTCCCAAATGTTTGATCAGTTCACAATTCCACCAATAAAGTGTCCCAATTTTTTCATATCACCTCCAACATTTGTTATTTTCCTTTTGTGTCATGTTAGCCAATGTGAAAGGTACAAGGTGGAACCTCTGAGTTGTTTAAATTTGAATTTCTGTATTCAAAAGTAGTTTGGATAATTTTTTCATATGACTATAAATTGTTTTTATTTCTTTATTAGTTAACTGCCTGTTTAGCACAGCAACTAAGAGCACTGGCTCCAGTGTTGGGATGACCTGGGGATCAAATCTGGGCTCAGATACTTAGCACCACACCCAAAAATAACTGGCCATGTAACCTTGAGCAAGTTACTTAACCCTGAATGCTTAAAAAAAAACTGCCTTTTCATATTCTTTGACCTTGTCAATTGTAGAATGTCTTGTAGCATTATATATTTTACAAAGTTCTTTATATATTTGAGATAAGAGACTGTAATTTAAGGAATTATAATTTTTCTGCTTTCCCTTTGATCTTGGTTACCTTTGATTTATTTCCACAAAATAACTTTTTAATTTAATGTAAGTGATATTACCCATTTACACATGAGTTTGCTCACTATCTCTTGTTTATTCATAAATTAGTTTGTCATACTGCTTACCCGTTTTCCCAATAATCTTTAACAAATAATGAATTCTTGTCCTCAAATCTTGACTTTACAGTCATCTAATGAAAGGTTATTGTATTTATTTGTTGCTATAAACTATATCACTAGTCTTTTACATTGACCTACTTTTCTATCTCTTAGCCAGTACTGAACAGTTTTGTTAATTATTGCCTTATAATATAGTTCAAGACCTGGTACTGCTAAACCTCCTTCCTTTACATTTTTTTTCATTAGTTCCTTTGGTTTTCTGGATTTTTTGTTCTTCCAAATGAACTTTTTACTATTTTTTCTAATTCAATAAGTCCTTATCTTTAATGGAACTCATTTCACACTAGCCTTCCACATATTAGAAGACACACAATCTGAACCTCACTGTTTTACTTTGCTACACAATGATTTATTTTTATCCTGACACAACTACCAGGCATAACTTACCTCTTCTCTTTTCTCATTTCTTTGTAATGAGCAGTGGAAATTAAGTCTGCCTAATCAAGTCAGGAAAAGGGAGTAGTATGGGCGGGATCAGGATATGGGAGGAAATGAGCTTTTCTTTTTCTTCTTTTTTTTGCATGGCGTACAGAGAAAAACCAACCAGCCTTCCCCAAAACTTTATCTTTTTGTCGATATTTTTTATTTATTTTTAGTTTTCAACAGTCATTTGCCCAAGATATTGAGTTACAAATATTCTCCCCATCTTTCCCTTACCACCACCACAATACAGGAAGCCTACTGAATTCCCTTTCCCCCAATCTGTTCTCTCTGCCCCATACACACCCCACCAACTTTCTAGTATGGCAAGATTGGTTTCTATACCACAGGGCCTGCATATCTTATTTCCCAGTTGCATGTAAAAACAAAAAAAAAATCTTTTTTTTAACATTCCTCTTTAAAACTTCGATTTCCAGATTCTTTCCTTCTTCCTTTTTCATCTACACCCACTGGGAAGACAAGCAATTCAATAGAGGATGTACATGTGTAGTTATGCAAAACATTTCCATTGTAGTTATATTATGAAAGATTAACTATATTTCCGTCCATCCTATCCCACCCCCACATATTTTTATTTGTCATTTGACCCTGTCCCTTTTCTAAAGTATTTTTCTACCTACCCTCTCCCCAAATATGCCCTCCCTTCTATCATCTCCCGGCTTATCCCCTTCACCCCTACTTTCCTATAGGGTAAGATACCCAATTGAGTGTGTATGTTATTCCCTCCTTAAGCCAAATCCAGTGTGAGTAAAGTTGCCATATTCCCTTTTACCTTCCTTCTCTTCCCCTGCATTATAACAGTTTTCTCTTGCCTCTTCTATATGAGATAATTTACCCTTTTCTATCTCTCCCTTTCTTCTTCCCCCAATATATTCCTTTCTCACCTCATTTTATTTTGTAGATATCATCCCTTCATATTCAACTTATCCACTGCCCTCTCTCTATGTATTCAAGCACACACATATACTCACTCACATATATATTTATACACACATATACTCTCCTATACATACATGTATGTATGTATACATACATATATATACACATATATACATGTATATTCCTTTCAACTATCCTCATGCTGAGAAAAGGCCTCATGAGTTACAATTATCATTTTTCCATGCAGGAATGTAAATAGTTTGATGTTAATATGTTCCTTATGATTTCTTTTTCCTGCTTACCTTCTCATGATTCTCTTGCTTCTTATATTGGAAAGTCAAATTTTCTGTTCATCTCTGGTCTTTTCATCAATAATGCTTGAAAGTCCTCTATGTCGTTGAATGACCATATTTTCCCCTGAAGCATTCTACTCAGTTTTTCTGGGTATGTGACTCTTGGTTTTAATCCTAGTTCCTTTGACATCCAGAATATAATATTCCAAGCCCTTTGATCCCTTAAAGTAGAAGCTGCTAGATCTTGTGTTATGTTGATTGTGTTTCCACAGTACTCAAATTGTTTCTTCCTGAGTGCTCACAGTATTTTCTCCTTGACTTGGGAACTCTAGAAATTGGTTATAATATTCCTAGGACTTTTCTTTGGGGATCATTTTTGAGAGTTGATTGGTGAAATTTTTCACTTTCTATTTTGCATTCTGCTTCTAGAAAATCAGGGCAATTTTACTTTAGAGTATTTTTTTTTTGTTTTCTTTTTTAAAAACTTGTTTTTTTACTTTATCAAATGCTTTAGTAACTTCTTGTTTACATCATTCATTTCTGCTAGATTTTGAGTTACAAATTTTCTCCCCATTTTTTCCCTTCCCACCATGCCAAAAAAGTTATCCCACTGGATATCCCCTGCTCCAATCTGCTCTTTCCCACATCTTCCCCCATAACCCCTCAAACTTTCCCATAGGGCACTTTGGATCTCTATGATCCAGTGCCTGTATATCTTATTTCCCAGTTACATGTAAAATAATATTAATAACAGCACAAATATATTTATATCTATAGATATATATATATATATATAAAACATTTTATTTGAAAACTTTGAATTCCAGATTCTTTCCCTTGCTCCCTCATAGCTCACCCTTAATGAGAAGATAAACAATGCAATATAGGTTGCACATGTGTAGCTGTGTAAAACATTTCCATAGTGGATAAATTATAAATGACTAACTATATTTCCCTCCGTCCTATCCCCCCTCTCTCTTGTTCTATTCTCTACTTTGATCCTGTTGCTTTTCATAAGTGGGTGCTTCCAACTTCCCTCCCTCCCAGCCTGCCCATCCATCCATCATCCCCCCTCTCATCCTCTTCTCCCCTTCCCTTCCTGTAGGGTGAGATACCCTATTGAGTGTGTATATTATTCCCTATCTAAGCCAAATTCAATGAGAATAAGATTGACACATTCCCTTTTCCCTTCCTATTATTACCCTGCATTGTAACCATTTTCCTTTGACTCTTCTATATGATAGTTTATTCCATTCTGTCTCTCCCCATCTCTTCTCAATATATTCCTCTCTCATCTCTTAATTTCACCTTTTAAGTATCATCCCTTCCTATTAAATTGGTCCTGTGCCCACTATTTATGTATATCTGTTCCCATACATACTCACACTGACATATGTATTCACATGCCCATAAAACATATATATTTATGTATACATTAATTCAAAGTTCAAATTATTTAAGTCCCTTATAATTTCTTTTCCCTGTTTACCTTCTCAGGCTTCTCTTGCTTCTTGTATCTAAATGTCAAATTTCCTATTCAACTCTGTTTTTTTCATCAAGAATGCTGCAAAGTCCTCTATTCCACTGAATGACAATATTTCCCCCTGAAACATGGTACTCAATTTTTCTGGGTAGCTGATTCTTTGTTTTAATACCAGGTCCATGGACCTCTGGAATATCATATTCCAAGCCTTTCAATCCCTCAGCCAGATACTGTGTTATCCTGATTGTGTTTCCACAATATTCAAGTTATTTCTTCCAGCCTCCTTGTAATATTTTCTCCTTTATCTGGGAACTTGAGAACCTGGCTATAATATTCCTAGGAGTTTTCTTTGGGGGTGTATTTCAGGAGGTGATCAGTAGACTCTTTCAACTTCTACTTTGCCCTCTGGTTCTAAAACATCAGGGCAGTTTTCCTTTAGAATTTCTTGAAGGATTACTTCTAGGTTCTTTTTTTGATCATGGCTTTCAGGTAGTCCAATAATTTTTAAATTATCTCTCCTTGATCTATTTATCAGGACAGTGGTTTTTACAATGAAGTATTTCACATGGCTTTCTATTTTTTCATTTGTTTGGATCTATTTTAAAGTATCTTCATTTCTCATAATTTCACTAGCTTCCATTTACTCTAATCTAATTCTGAAGGAAGGATTCTTGTCAATGTGCTTTTGAGATTCTTTTTTCATCTGGCAAATTCATCTTTTTGAGGCATTCTTCTCCTCTTTGGATTTTTGAACCTCTTTTGCCATTTGTGTTAGTATATTTTTAAGGTATTATTTTCTTCACTCAGTTTTTTTACTCCTATTTCATACTTTTCTTACATCATTCTCATTTCTCTTCCCAACTTTTTCTCCATTTCTCTTATTTGGTTTTCAAAATCCTTCTTAAGCTCCTCTTTGGCCTGTAAGCATCTTATTCATTTGATGGAAGCTTTTGGTGAAGGAGTTCTGACTTTGCTATCTTCCTCCAGTTCCACACCCCGATTCTTTTTGTCCCCCCAAAAGGAATCCAAATTTGGACCACTGTGCTTGCCTTGCTTCCCTCACTTGATCATCTTGCCACTCAATTGCTTTATTTTTGAACTTTTTGTCACAGTAGATGTCTGCTACCAGAGTGGAGAGAGCTGTGTTCTGAATTGCTGGGGATTTCACAGTTGTCAGAGCTATGAGGAGGATGCCCTCTCTACAGCCCCCACAAGCTTTGGCACAGTGGTATTCCTCACCCCAGCACCAGTGCCCAAGCCTGTGACCCATATCCAAGAAGGCCAAAGCAAGAGCAATTATCCTCTGAATGGTTGCTTGGTCCCCCATGATCTGAAGGTGAGGAGCTCCAGAGGCAACCACATGGCAGCAACTGCAGCTGCCATGCCTATTGCCTCTTGCCCCGGGGACAGAGGCCAGACTGGACTCCTCCAGTTAGTTAGATCTGACTTTATTTGTTTGAAAAGTGTTTTGTAGTTATGATGATACAGGTCCTGGGTTTGTTTTGGCAGGTAGATTCCCAAATATTTTATAACGTCTACACTAACTTTAAATGGGATTTCTCTTTCTACTTCTTGCTCTTGAATTTCATTGGAAATATATAGGAATGCCGAGGATTTATGTGGGTTTATTTTATATCCTGCAAATTTGCCAAATTTATTTGTTGTCTCAAGCAGTTTTTTTTACTTGATTCTCTAGGATTCTCTAAGTATATCATCATATCATCTGCAAAGAGTGATAGCTTGGTCTCTTCTTTGCCTAACTTGATTCCTTTGATTTCTTTTTCTTCTCTATTTGCTACTGCTAACATTTCTAGTACCAGATCGAATAAGAGGGGTGATAGTGGACACCCCTGTTTCACCCCTGATCTTATGGGAAATGCTTCTAGCTTCTCCCCATTACATATAATATTTGCTGATGGCTTTAAATAGATGCTACCTATTATTTTAAGGAAGGCTCCATTTATTCCTATACCTTCTAATGTTTTTAATAGGAATGGATGTTGTATTTTGTCAAAAGTCTTTTCGGCATCTATTGAGATGATCATGTGGTTTCTGCTAGTTTTGTTGTTGATATGATCAATTATACTGATGGTTTTCCTAATATTAAACCATCCTTGCATTCCTGGAATAAATCCTACCTGATCAAAGTGTGTTATTCTTGAGATAAGTTGCTGTAGTCTTTTTGCTAGTATTTTATTTTATTTATTTTTTTTATACAGAAATTTTTAATTGAGAAAACAAGGGAGAATAGGGGAGAAGAAGAAACCCAACCTCAGAGGCCAAGGAGGCTCCACTCATCACTGTGTTCCAAGTCCAGCACAGGCAACGGGGAGACTGGCAAGAAACTCCTAGAGCAGCTTCTGGGAACAGTGGATGCAAAGCAACAAAAGACATACTGGCCACTGGAAACTTGTTCTTACTTTGGGGACAGGGATGGGGCAGAAAACATAGCCCCTGCCTCTTCGGCATGGACTCCCAACAGCATTAAACTCTCAGTATCTCCAGACAGTTGTTGTAGCAGATGGCTATCCAGTCAGGCTGAGTTGATGCCCACTGTACATTGTTGATTTACCTTCTGCTGTGTAGGCTAAGATAGGGTCCTCGATGGCTCGGGGCATTTGCTGGATATCCCAGATGAGAGCCTGATGGTCATCTGCTGCAGTACAGATGTGGCAAGATGAATGTGGGGCCCAGGCAATGCCATTGACACATGCTCGGTGGTTGTTTAACCTGGCAACAGGAGTGCAGGGAACTCGCACATCCAAAATTACCACCTCCATTCCATCCATGGCCATTGTGGCTAGATAGTTAGGGTCCTGCTTGTTCCAGCAGAGACGTAGCAGGGGGTGATGCTGTGTGTCTTCATAAATGATGGTACTGTGTTCCAGGTGGTGGAGATCAAACATCCTCACAGAACCATCTGCACCCACTGAAGCAAACATGTCCCTGCCGCCCCTGGCCTGACTAAATGCAATGTCATAGACCTCTTTGTCATGTGCTATCAGCTGAGTCTTCACATGGCCAGATACTAGATTCACTCTCCCTAGAACCTGACCAGTCTCCAGACCCCAGATAGTGCAGGTTGTATCAATGCTTGAGGTACCTAAGAGATAAGGATCTACCTCATTCCAGTCAAAGGAGGTCAAGGGAGCACAGAAGTAAGAGTTCTTGTTATTGTTTAGCAAACACTCTAATCTGGTCTCTGTTTCACCAACCCTCCACACACGGAGATAGTCACCACTGGTTGCCAACAGATCTGGATAGACTCCCTTCGTGTCAGGGATCCACATCAGCTTTGTGGTGGGGTAAGGATGGTCAAAAGTATTTCTGCAAATAAATTCAGAACTCTCCTCATCTAAACCTACAAGTTGGACCTTGTTGTTGTACTCCTCCACAAAACTGCCCAGCGCCAGGCGGAAGCGCTTGTCGGGCCGCACGCTCCAGTTCATGGTGTAGACAGTCCATCGTGCCTCATACTTGTAGATCTCCTTTCGCTTTCCGTGCAGGGACATGGCGGCGGCAGCAGGGCCGCCCTCCGGCCCGAAAAGCCGGAGCGGAGGACAGAGACCAGGCTGGACCCAGCCGAGAGACTCGAGGGGGAGGTCTGGGGTGGGGGGCAGGGTGGAGCCCCGCAGTGACAGACATTTTTGCTAGTATTTTATTTAGAATTTTTGCATCTATATTCATGAGGGAGATTGGTCTATAATTTTCTTTCTCTGTTTTATCTCTTCCTGATTTAGTTATCAGTACCATATTTGTGTCATAAAAAGAATTTGGTAGGACTCCTTCTACACTAATTTTCCCAAATAGATTGTAGAGTATTGGAATCAATTGTTCTTTAAATGTTTGATAGAATTCACTAGTGAATCCATCTGGCCCTGAAGATTTTTTCCTAGGGAGCTGACTGATGGCTTGTTCAATTTCTTTTTCTGAGATGGGATTATTTAAGTAATTTACTTCCTCTTCAGTTAATCTGGGCAACTTTTATGTTTCTAAATATTCATCCATTTCCCTAAGATTGTCAAATTTATGTGCATACAATTGGGAAAAATAATTCCTAACTATTGTTTTGATTTCCTCTTCATTGGAGGTAGATTCAACCTTTTCATTTTTGATACTCATAATTTGGTTTTTTTTTCTTTTTTTATCATATTAACTAGGGGTCTATCAATTTCTATTTATTAGCTCAATAGTTTTCTTAATTTCAATTTTATTAATCTCTCCTTTTGTCTTCAATATTTCTAATTTAGTATTTATTTGGGGATTTTGAATTTGTTCTTTTTCTAGGTTTTTTAATTGCATGACCAATTCGTTGAGCTCCCTTTTCTCTAATTTAATCACGTATGCACTCAGGGATGTAAATCTTCCCCTAAGAACTGCCTTTAACGCATTCCACATATTTTGGTATGTTGTCTCATTATTATCATTCTCTTGAATGAAATTACTGATTGTTTCTATAATTTCTTGTTTGACCCACTCATTCTTTAGGATTAAATTGTTTAATTTCCAATTAGTTTTTAGTCTGTCTTTCCCTGGCCCTTTGTTGCATATAATTTTTATTGCATCATGATCTGAGAATGATGCATTTAATATTTCTGCCTTGCTGCATAGAATTGTGAGGTTTTATGCCCTAGAACATGGTCAATTTTTGAGTGTGTGCCATGAACCGCTGAGAAGAAAGTATATTCCTTTTTATCCTCATTCAGTTTTCTCCAGAGATCTATCATACTTATCCTCTCTAAAATCCTGTTCAACTCCTTAACTTCTTTCTTGTTTATTTTGAGGTTGGATTTATCAAGTTCAGATGGGGGAGATTAAGGTCTCCCACTACTATAGTTTTGCTATCTATTTCTTCCTCTAATTCCTTTACCTTCACCTCTAGGAATTTGGATGCTACACCCTGTGCTAGTAATGGAATATAAAGATTCCCCTGTATTGGCTTGGTTTTCAAACTGATTGTGTTAAAACCCAAAGCTTGTTAATCCCACCTGTGGGATGGACTTGTTGATGTGAAAAGAAAGTCTTGAACTGGGAGGAGCTGGTGACTTAGATTTGGAGAGACAAGAGAGTGGCAGAAGAACTTTTTGGAAGCAGCACCCACGTGGAGGCAGAGAGAGAGACTGAGAGAATTGCTGGGGGCCACTTTGAATTGCCCTGGACTTTTGAGACCTGCCCCCTGTGCTGCCAAGGACTGAGGAGACATGGCTGTTTTGCTGGTACTTTGTCTGTCTGTTTTGATGTTGTTTTGCCAGATTTGTCCACTGGTGAAAGACAGTCCTGTTGTTGAAGAAGTCCTGGAACCTGGCTGCTGGCTAAGAGATCCTGAGACTGTCCTGCAGACAGAGAGTGAATACTGTCCACTGGTGAAGGACAGTGCTGTTGTTGCAGGGGTCTGGAGACTGTCCTGCAGACAGAGTGAATACTGTCCACTGGTGAAGGACAGTGCTGTTGTTGCAGGGGTCTGGGAACCTTTCTGTTGGTTCAGAAGCCCTGAAGAAGGATTTTCTTGTTCTATGTTTACAGAAATCCTGGGAGAGGGTTTTGCTAATGTTTTCAGGGGTTCTAGGACTGTTCTACAGACAGAGGATGAATTAATGAAGGGACTGGCAATGTATCTTGTGGCCTTGCTAAGCCTTGTCTCCCCAGGAACTAAGATTGCTGAGAACTTGCCTTGGGTCAAGATGAAGAAAAGACCTCCATTTGGGTATTAAGTGCTGTGCTTGGACTTGATGTAACTCTGGGGTAGATTCAATTGTAATCCAGGGGTGGGGAAATTTTGACCTTTCTGTGCTCTGTGATTGAACAAATGAAGGTACTTTACTTATGTTTGGAAACTAATCTCCATTTCAGAAGAGGGGCTTTGTGGTGGACTAAACGAAGGTACAGCCTAGGGGTGGAGTAATATTAAGAACAGGGACTTTGTAATTGATTGAATGATTGGAAGGTCCTGGGGTGGGGTAGTACTTGGAGATTATTTAATCACACTTAGTAAATGCTGTATTTTGAATGATGTCATGTTTTGATCTTCTCTGTTCTTACTTTGTCACTGAATAAAATGGAGAGCACCTATGCTGGTATTCTGAACCTTGGGAAGTTGCCTTTCCTTGGCATTACATTACACACCCCTTGGTACATATATGTTAAGTATTGATATTGCTTCATTCTAGATGGTGCCTTTTAACAGGATATAGTTTCCTTCCTTATATCTTTTAATTAGGTCAATTTTTGCATTTGCTTTATCTGAGATAAGGACTGCTACCCCTGCTTTTTTTACTTTAGCTGAGGCATGATATATTTTACTCCAACCTTTTACCTTTACCTTGTGTATATCCCTCTGTTTCAGATGTGTTTCTTGTAAACAGCATATTGTAGGATTATGATTTCTAATCCATTCTATCTGTCTCCGTTTTATGGGAGAGTTTATTCCATTCACATTTACAGTTATGATTGTTATCTGTTTCTTTCCCCTCATCCTATTCCTGCCCCTGTTAATGTTCGGTATTTTCCCTCCATCCCCCCCCCCTTAATAGTTTTCCTTTTGACCACTGCCTCCCTCAGTGTTCCCTTTTCAGCCCCCCTCCCTTTTCCTCCTCTTTCCCCTTACTACTTCCCTCCCTACAAACCACTCCCACCCACCTTTCATAACCCTCTCCCCCTCCTACTGCCTGTAGGATATTGTTATACTTAATGAAGTATGCTATTTTCTCTTTGCATCAAGAATGACAGGAACAAATCTCATGCAAAGCTCCTCTCCCTCCCCTCTTTCCCTCTAAAATGATACTTTTTGCATTTCTTCTCTATAGCGTTCTATGCTTAACAGGTTGTTATTCCCTCCTTGTCCCAGAACCAATGAGGGACAAGCTCATATGCTTGCCAACACCCTCCCTTTTTTTTCCTCTGCTATAGAGTTTTTATGCCTCTATGAGTGGCATAATTCCCCCTTTTCCACTTCAACCATTCCCTTTCTTCCATTGCAGTCCCTTTGTAGCCCTTAACAAGATTTTTAAAAAATCATCATTTTGTGTATTTTATAGTCAAACCCTCTACTTGTCTATAACCAGTTTGCTCTTATCAAATAGAAGGGTGTGTGTGTGTGTGTGTGTTCTCCTTGTTTACCTTTCTAAGTCACTGTTGCATCTCGTAATTACAGGTTGAATTTTCCATTGAGTTCTGGCTTTTTTTATCAAGAAGATCTGGGACTCTGTTATATCATTAAATGACCATCTCTTTGCCTGGAAGAATATGCTCAGTCTCGCTGGGTATGTGATCCTTGGTTGTAACCCAAGCTCTTTTGCCTTCCTGAAAATTGTATTCCACTGCCTCCGATCTTTCAGTGTAGAGGCTGACAAATCCTGTGCAATCCTCACTGTGGACCCTCGATATTTGAATTGTTTCTTTCTGGCCACTTGAAGTATTTTCTCTTTTATCTGGTAGTTCTGGAGTTTGGCCACAACATCTCGAGGATTTTTCAGTTTGGGATCTCTTACAGCAGGTGTCCAGTGGATTCTCTCAATTTCTATTTTCCCTTCAGGTTCTAGTATCTCAGGGCAGTTTTCCTTATCGAGCTCTTGGAGAATGTTGTCCAGGCTCATTTTTTCATCATAATTTTCTGGTAGGCCTATGATTCTCAGATTATCTCTCCTGGATCTGTTTTCCAGGTCAGTTATTTTTTCCATGAGGTATTTTACCTCTTTTTCTAATTTTTCATTTTTGTTGTTTGCTTGGCTAATTCTTGGTTCCTCATAGAGTTATTTGTTTCCATTTGGTTAATTCTGGTTTTTAGCAAATCATTTTCCTTGGTTAATTTTTGAAGCTGCTTTTCCATATCATACACTTTTCTTTTTAGAAAGATGTTTTCCTCATTATAATGTTTTTCTAATTCTGCTATTTTGGTTTTGAGAGAATTATTCATTTTGTCTTCTATCTCTCTCATTTTGTTTTCAAAGTTCCTTTTGACCTCATCTAGGAGAGCCTTCTGTGCTTGGGACCGATTCCCTGTTGAAGTTTCAGCTGTGGGTGTGGAGTCCACATTGTCTCCCTCTGAGGTTGGTTCGTCCCTCTGAGGATAGTAGGACTCCAGGGTCTTTGTCTTTGTAGTCTGCTTTCTACCCATTTTGAGGCAGGGTCCTAGCCACGCCCTTCCTCTAGGATCCCAAGCCTTTACTGTAGAGGGTTTTGCCCTGGGCAATTGTTACTATGTTTTCAGGGATAGAGGGGGGGTTTGGAGCAAGTGGGGTTCACTCTGTCATCCTCATCTTTGGAGGTCCTGAAAGGGGCTTTTTAAAAAAAAAAATTCTGGGCTATGAAGTGGTAGCCCCAGGAGTGCTTGCTGTCCAGTAGAGGGGCCCCTGTATTTGCTTCTTACCTTGCTCTTTCCAGTCCCATACCTTTGGTGATAGGCCTGGTAGTGGACCTTGTTGTTGATGGGAAGACTTGCCCTCCGAGTTGATCAGGGCCCTTCCAGGCCTGCGTGTGCCAGCCGCGCCACGCCTTCCCTGCCTGAGTCTGCTGCTCCATACCTTCCCAGTCTGCCGAGGCACGCCGCGCCTTCCTGGCCTGCGTCTGCCACGCTGTGCCTTCCCCAGAGAAATAAAAATCTTAAGAGAAGTTATTGTTAAAAGTGAAGAAATAACTATTTAAAGAGCATCTGGAATCGATGGTTACAAGTCTCTCCAAAGAAATGAATAAGAACACAAAAGATTAGGGAAACAACTATTCAAAAGTGAAAGACAATATGGCATTAAAGTTAAAGTCATCAATTTTAAGAAAAATAAACACATAAACTCTACACAAGCAAAACTCACTAATTTCAAAGATTTGAAGATAAGATGTGAAGGAACAACTTAAAGATCACACATTTCTCAGAAGAATACAAGAAATTACATATATATATATATATATATATATATATATATATATATATATATATAAATCCTGAACAGCACAGTGCAAGAAATTATAAAAGAAAACTGTTCTCCATATTCTAAAGACAGTATGTGAAGTCCCAATTAAAATTATTCACTTTTTGCCTCATAATGAAAGGAAAGGATGAAAGAAAATGCCTCAAAATCCAGGACACATTGTGCTTAAATATAACAATTACAGTTACAAAAATAAATTCTTTAATCAACAAAATACCTTCAAATATAATAGAAAGGAAATTTGAATAACACAAGATTTTTCATGTACCCACTAGAAAATGCTTCTTGGGGGACTGGCCTTCGCAAGGAAAAGGGAAATCTCTTTATCAGAGACTGGATTAAAGAAGAAATTGAGCAGATAGACTTAGTTTCCTCACTTGTATAATATGGATAATAATCCTACCATTAGCTACCTCTAAAGGGTTGTTGTGAGGAAAATGCTATATAAGCCTTCCTGTATGTTTTAATACTGCAAATAGCTATTATTTCATGGACATAACTTCAAATGAGAAATATTGCAATTGCCTTGTCTTATTACAATTACTATTGCCTTTGTGAGTTTCTGTGTCTAAAAAAAATCTATTAATCAAACACCAACCTAGTGATAATCTTCAAAAAATCTACTTCTCAGAAGAAAAACAAAATCCAACACAGGGCTCATATTCAAAATTTAATATAATACAGGGAAAGAAATGAGGGAGAAGAGCATTGTTTGAGATTTACTCTCATTAGATTTGGTTCAAGGAGGGAATAACACAATCAGTTAAGTTAAATCTAATTTGCCATACAGGCAGTAGGACAGGAAAGGTAGACAGGGTTAGAAGGGAGAAAAGGAGTAGTAGGGGAAAAGAGAAAGAAAATGGAGGAGGGCTGATAGGAAGGGAATTTTGAGGGAGGTGGTGCTTAAAAGTAAAACTTTTGAGGAGGGGAAAAGAGAAAAGTGAAATAAAAGCATAAATGGGGGAGGGGATAGGATGGAGAGAAAAACACAGATAGTAATCATAACTGTGAATGTGAATTAGATGAACTCTCCCATAAAACAAAGGCAGATAGCAGAATGGATTAAAAACCATAATCTCACAATATGTTGTTTAAGAAAAATATATTTGGGGGACAGAGCCAAGGTGGTGTCATAGAAGCAGTAAAACTCCGTGCACTCCCCCCCCCATAACCACCTCAAATAATAAAATATGACTCTAAAGAAATTTTAGAGCTATAGAACCCACAAAGTGACAGAGAGGGACAATCCTCCCACTGAAAGCAGCCTGGCAGGCAGGCAGAAAGAGTTCATCACAGCTTGCTGAGAACAGATCCCACACCCATATAAGCCCACGGTTTAAGCCTCAGGGTTGCCCTGACCAGTCATGGTGGGACAGACTTCTGGAGAGTGGATCACCAGCAGTTGTGGCAGTTTTCAGAATTGTCAACCCATAAATGTCAAAGGCAAAGTAAAAGATCAGTGTGGACTTTGGGAATATGGGGTCCAGGAGTGTGGTCTGTTCCCTGAGGGAAAAGCAGCTGATGCGTGGCAGCTGCCACTGTGTGACTGCTTCAGAGCTCCTGGCCTGCAGATCAAAGGGGAAACAAGTGACCATTCTGAGGGGTAATCACTCTTGCTTTTACCTGCTTGGATGTGGATCACTGTCTTGGGTATGTGACCAGGTGCCAGAGCCTGTGGAGGTTTCTGAGAAAGCACGCAACTAATAAATCTGGTAGCTCTAAAAACCCCAGCAACTTTGGAAAAAGCTCTCCTCTCTGGAAGCAGAGTTCAACTATGGCAAAAAGATCAAAAGTCAAGGAATTGGGTGGCAACGTGAACAAGGAAAGCAAACAAAGCAAACTTTAGATTCCTATTTTGGGGACATAAAGGATCAAAGCATGGAACAGGAGGAAGACAATGAAGTCAGAACTCCTGTACCAGAAGCTTCTAAGAAAAATGTGAACTAGTTACAGACCATAGAGGATTTAAGAGGGATTTTGAAAACCAAATAAGAGAAGTGAAGCAACAATTGGGAAGAGAAATGAGAAAGATTAAAGAAAATCATGAAAATAGAGTAAACAACCTGACTGAAGAAAATAACATCTTAAAAATAGGCTAAATCAAATGGCTAAAATGGCTCAAAAAGCCAATGAGGAAAAAAATGCCTTAAAAATCCAAATATGCCAGATGGAAAAAGAATCCCAAAAGCTCACTGAAGAGAATAATTCCTTATTAGATTGGAGCAAATGGAAGCTAATGACTTTATGAGAAATCAAGATACTATTAAACAGCTCCAAACAAATGAAAAAATAGAAGGCAATGTGAGATATCTCATTGGGAAAACCACTGACCTGGAAAATAGATTCAGGACAAAACATTTTAAAAATTATTAGACTATCTGAAAGCCATGATCAAAAAAAGAATCTAGAAATCTGCCTTCAAGAAATCATCAAGGAAAATTGCCCTGATGTTTTAGAACCAGAGGGTAAAATAGAGGTTGAAAGAATCCACTGATCACCTCCTGAAAAAGATTCCCAAAAGAAAACTCCTAGGAATATTATAGCCAGATTCCAAAATTCCCAGATCAAGGACAAAATATTACAAGCAGCCAGGAAGAAACAATTCGAATATTGTGGAAACATAATCAGGATAACACAGGATCTGGCAACTTCTACACTGAGGGAATGAAGGGCTTGGAATATGATGCTCTGGAGATCAAAAGACCTCAGATTAAAACCAAGAATCACCTACCCAATATAATTGAGTATAATGTTTCAGGGGAATATATGGCTATTCAATGAAATAGAGAACTTTCAAGCATTCTTGGTGAAAAAGACAGAGTTGAATAGATATTTTGACATTCAGATACAAGAAACAAGAGAAGCACAAGAAGGTAAACAGGGAAAAGAAATCATAAGGAACTTATCAAAGTTGAACCACTCACATTCTTTCATGGAAAAATGATAATTGTATCTTATGAAACTTTTCTCAGTATGAGGATAGTTGAAGGGAATATAAATGTATATGTAAAAACGAGACAAACCAACAGAATCAATAAGCAAGTCATTTTTGTTTTTGTTTGCTTTTTTGGTGGGGTTGGTTTGGTTGTTTTTTTTTTTTAGATCTGTGGCTTCTCAGATATGGAATTAAAATAAATGTTAGATTGTTTTATTGCATAGAGAAACAAGATATCCTCCATCATTTGCCCCAAAACTACCATTATGGCTAAAAGCTATAAACATTGCTATTTTACCTGGTGTACTTTGGGGCCCTGGTAAGGAAAAGGTGAGAACATTGAACAATAGAATATTTATGTTATCCTGTCATATATTTCACATTCATTGTAGAAATATATTCAAACTTATTCTTCATCTATGACATTTTATTTAAAAATCAATAAATTAAGTGTAATGTAGACAGGCTTTAATTTACCAAATTGCAATTAATTGTTTTTTTTTCAATATCACAGTGAACACATTTGAGAAACTGAACTAAAGCAGGAAATGGACCTTAGACTTAAATGGTAATTTCTTTTTTTAAATACACACAAAATATATATTTTGCCATTTATAATGAATGTCAATAAACGTTTTTCTCAACTCCACTTTGATATAATTTAGAGCTTGAAAAAAAATGTTAGAGAATATGTAGTTCACTACATTCATATTTTATTGTGAAGAAAATTGGGGGCTAAATGTGAGGATGCCTGCCTGCCAAGCATCACCTTGGTATCATGTAGCAGAGATAGAATTCAAACCCAGATCCTCTGATTCCAAAACTAGTATTCCTTTTAAACTATGTTATTTCTGAATATTGTAGTTAACTGAGATCAAATGCTGTACTAAAAGCTATGTGCATTTTCCAAATATAGATTTCAAAAAATCAAAAATAAACTTCATCTCCCTGATGTTTAAAAATAATTTTATCATTAGTGTGAAAAATATAAGAATTGCAACTGAGAAGAAAATAGCATAGATGACTTAGACAGATTTTACAAGTAGATAAGATTTGAGGGGGAGAATTTTGGTGAAATTCAGGAGATATTGAGGAAAAATTGAAGAACAATTTGCTGATTAAATATTTACCAGGTTGCTAATTTGGGATTTATGGATAATAAGATAGAGGGCATTTTAAGGATGCTCTAAAAGGAATAAGGAGTTCTGGGGTAGATCAAGGAGGAATGGGGAATAAAACTAGAAAATGTAGCCTGAAAATGGAGTAAGAAAAACTAGGTGGGACACCATGAAAAGGTAGCTGGAAGAATTAATGTGCTATAAAAATAGTGGATTGATGGTTATTTAAGAGCCTCTATAAGGGTTCAACAAGAGGAATGCACTAAGTATTTGCTGTGTGTATGATTTTGTAATAGGCAATGGAAAGCTGAGAATAAAAGAACTTGGTCCTTGATATTCAGTACCCTTAATTCCCTTTTATTGTTCTCTGAAGTGAACTATACTGATATATTCTTTTTTTCAGAGTATGTTTTCATCCTTTCTAAAGGAACTTCCTCATCTCCAGAGCCTTGCTGTCTAGCTAGAATCCACCACTTGTTCCTGGTAATGTCTGGAACCAGAAACCTACAGGACATGTCAATAAATCTAGATTTATTTTCCTAGGTTTATCCTGTCTCCCATAAAGTAATGCACCAATAGGTCCCAGATATAATCCTGGTTGGTTCATGCATGGTTAATTAGAGCAAATAGTTTAAAACATTAATTAATTAATTCTAATAATGATTTGGGTTACATAACAAGAAGTGATAAATGATAAATGTTATTTGAAAAAAAAACTTTGCTAAGTAATATAATTCACATTCATATAACACTTTACATACATTATTTAAACATTGATTGTGATTCCATTGATGTCTCTTCATTATACTTTTATTTGTATGGCAGCATTGATTATCTTAGCATTTTTGTGAAGTCATACTGTGTACTTTCCTTTCTGAGTTGTGCATGCCTCTTAAGTAATCTCCTAAGAGAAATGTATTTTCATGTTGCAGAGTCTCAAAATGATGAACAGTGCTGATAAACTACCACTCAGAATGGAGAATAAAGGTTAGATCTTATTAGGGGAAGCAGAAAACAGATATTCCCAGGGTCCTAGAAAGTACTTTGTTACAAGGAGGAAGCCTTTGAACTGTTAAAAGATCTTAGTGCAGTGGAAAATACCAATTTAACACTGAATGAATAAATAATGGATCTGAAATCTACTGCTCCTGAATTTCACAACTAGATATAGATATGAAATAAATATAGTATTAAATATTCAGTTTTTTATGCTAAGAAATATCTCTAAAACAAAACTACTTCACAAAACAGTTACTCAGTTTAAATATAACTAAAAGAATACTCACTTGGGAATTAGAGCCTTTGGGTACAAATCTTTCCTTTTATGTCCATACATATGTATGATCTTGAGAAATTCACCTAAATTCCTTGTGCCTCAGTTTATTTATCTGTTTAAAATGAAGCACTTGTCCTAATTGACTTGTGAACTCTTTCCCAGTTCTGGATGTATAATACTTGGATCCTATTACTATCTCCTTTGTGATAAAATAAAGAGATAATCACTTGACTGTTCACTAAGTCTATCTGAGGCAGGTGTGCATCTTTAAGGGTAGGTATATGGAAAGTTACTTAAAGGAGAAAGCAGTTTCAAAAATCATAACACCTTGTACCAGAGAAGATTGTGAATTATTGACTCTAAAAAGGCACTGATATGTGTAGACAATAGAGAGCTAAACATAAGAGGAACTTAATGAGGCCTCTCCAAGTGGAGAGAAGGATTTCTATTAATTAATAGTTATAAATGCATCTTTACCCCGTGAGTTCTCTTCATATGTGCCTCATTACCTTTGTGCATCATTTGAGCCCAGTCTCACCATGGACTTTGTGTATACAAGGCCAGAATATATACCTAGCTTGAGGGGAAGGTTTGGTCACTATTGTTCTTCCTGAATGTAGTACTGAACTTCCTCAGTAAATATCCTTTCTCAAAGCTAATTGGAATCTAGATTCTAATATTCATGGAAAACACTCTAGTGAGCATGTATGAATAGAAGTTCTAGAAATGCAGGCACTCAAATGTACTCCTAAAATCCTGAGAGAAGTAATAGAAACCTCTGGGGACTCAATCTGTGGTAGCCTATATGGGCTCCATAGGGAATCAATTTTAGAGTTTTAAAATGTGCAAGGAATGACAGTAAAGATAATAGGAGTGGTTCTAAAAAGAGTGAGATACATTACATACATGGTAAGCATGGTATTTTACTGTGAATAACAACTTATGTTTGTCTAATACTTTTACATGTATTTTCTCATTTACTTGTCACAACAACCTAGTTCAAGTATTTGTACCCTCTTTCTACAGATATACAAACTGTGATGCCTAAGGTTATATGATTTGCCCAATGAGGTGATTAAGGAGATTAGGACATCAAGTGGTTAACTGTAGGAATTAAGTGAACCACACTGACTCCATCTTGTGACTTGATTCTAGAGCTTGTTCTCTTTCTATTCAATTAGTCTAGTCCAATTTCTGTGCCTTTAGTCAATTGTGGGAAGGGTAAGAAAATCTCATGTCATTGTTTGAACCTAATCCTGCATGGTTAGGAAGCCTAACCATCTCCCCACACTGATTAGAGACCCTTAATGGAAGACTTAGGCTATACTCAAAGTTGTTATTAAAATAATATTGCTGTCACTGTATACAACATTCACTTGGTTTAGCTCATTTTGCTCTTCTTTATTTCATTCAAGACTATCCATTTTTCTCTAATATCACTGAAATCACCTTTTTTTTTTGCTTTTTGGAGGGCTATTGGTGACTTGCCCAAAGTCACACAGCCAGTAAGTGTGTCAAGTGTCTGAGGCTGAATTTGAACTCAGGTCCTCCTGAATCCAGGGCTGGTGCTCTATTAACTATGCTACCTAGTCACCCCCAAGCTCACCATTTCTTATAATAAAGTAGTATTACATCTTAGTTATATACCACAACTTGTTCCGTCATTCCCCAATTGATGGGTAATTCTCCCACTATGGGGTTTAGGAAAAAGAGGTTGTCCTGGGCCAAACCTATATTAGCTCCAACTATGCAAAATCTGAGAAGTCACAGAATCTTAGAATTAGAGTATCATACACCATCCAATAACAACAATCTTAGTGGAAGGAAGACTAGAAGAAAGGGAAAGGAAAGAAAGAGAAGGAGAAGTCTTAAGAAGAAAAGAAGAAAGATTTGGCTTTTTGTTAGAAGCTCCTATCAACCATCTTAGAATTGGAGCTTAACCAATAAAGACTTGAAATAGTTCTCTGCTCTTTATGCACCTAGAATATTAGAGGAAGCTGTGAAGATAATTTCCCCATTCTTTACTTAAACACTGGTTGTTGAAGAATGTAGCAACATCATAAGAATTTATTACTATTTTTCTGAGTCAAAGGCAGACTGGCCTGCTAAAGGGAACAGAAAAAAAGGGCTTGAAAAAGATGCTAAGAAGATGTATTACAAAAATTTCTCCAGGAGGAGTCCAAAGTACATAAGTACAAAAACGTATCCTATTCATTAAAATAACTATAAAATTTATTGTAATAATCTTATTATAATAATCATGGGTCAATAATGAGCCTGATCCAAATGACAATAATTGGAAGCTTTAAGCTGCTCTATTCTTCTTTGACCTGGACCATCATGCCCCTTCCTAGGCAGCCCTGTAAATTTTTATTCCCCATGGCTTACCATATTCATGCCAGAGGCAATGCAGGCAGCAGATCAACTTTAGTCCACCTACTGCTCAGAAATTCCCAAAGGAAGCCATGCACTGGCCTTGGCTTCCCCCAGTAACAGGGACAGCAGACCTGTGCAACCATATTTAACCAAGCAGAACGTTTCATGTTTGGAATTCACTCATTCCAGTCCATGATTTAGCAATACAACTGAACTAAAACTTCAATAAAGGTACATGCTGAAACTAAAGATAATATTAGTGACAGTGATTAGGATCCATGTTGAGTGGGTGTTATTGGAAAGAAGAAAAAAAACCCTCCAAAACTTGAGTTTTACAAAGTTGTAAGTTTCGCTGCTTAATTGTGGCTTTGGTTTTATTTTATCCTGTTTTCTCCTAGTAGGAGTCCTTTGATGGATCTGTAGTTTCACTATCAGTGCCAGTGTGGGTCTTCCCTCTCACAGTGCAGCCAGCAACCTCTCCATGACTTCTCATTTTCCTACCATGCTACTGTCAAAATGACCTATATCTCCCTGGGCAGCCTCTTCCTAAGAAAAGTAGGAGGCAAGATGAATTCACCTATTCATAGCAAAGGGAATGAATCTTGTCTTGAGGCTTTTAACCAAAGTTTTCTCTTATGGCAAATGCTTTGGAAGGAAAGGGAAGGGGTGACTAGCTATCAGGATACCCCATAAAAATAATTAACATGATCTTTATACCACAAAATCATCAGTTTCAAGTCCGAACAACTTTTGAGGTCATTTAGTCCAATTCCCTCATTTTGCAAAAGAAAAAGAAACTAAACAAAAGCCCACAGAAGTAAAGTGACTTGTCCAAGGTCATGCAGATAATAAATGACAAAATTAAATTTTTAATTCAGGTTTCATTGACTGCAAATTCACTCTCTTTCCACTACATCAATCTATCTGCTTTTTCCAAATCTAGTCCTAGTGTGCAGCCAGACCTCTGAAGTACTAAGTTTTCCATGATAATTTGAGATTCCTTTCTCATCCTCTCACCTACAAACATCGTTACACTGAACTGACTCCACAAAAAAAGTCTTTTTCTTGCTCTCAAGTTCATGCAAGTAAAGACATATTCTTCACAATCACTAGGTTTTTCATGTTCCCCAAATCACCAAAACTTTTTGAGCCTTTCAACATACAAATCAACCAACACCAGCTCTATGCCATATCTGTTGCCCTTTAAATGGTGCAAGGAAATCACAGACACTTGCATCCTCTTGTACCCTATGCTTATAAATGATTTTTTTTCTTTGTTCCTTCTTCACCAGGAAACATCTCAAGATCTTAACACTTGTCTGTTTTTTTAATAAAGTCTTTAGAAAGTATCTACCCGCCTGAGAAGTAATGTTATCACAGATTTAATATATCACCATGAACAGATCACACTCTATAAGTCTGTTTCCTTTTCCACAGATGGGAAAAATAACACCAGCATTGCTTACCTTACAAGGTTTTGTTGCTGTTGTTGTTGCTGTTTTTGTTTTTTTTTAAGGATAGCACTCTGTAAACCTTAAATATTTTGAAAATATCAGTTATAATCATTATTGCCAAAATGATTCATCACATCCCCTTTTTACTTTAACATCTATAAATTAGTGTTGTACCACTTTACTTCCCAATAATTGTCCCTTAACATTTCTGCATGGCCAACCGCACTTTTCTTGTAACATATGTCCTCAGTAACTGTTATTTCCAACTACTTGTTAGTCAATCAATTCACAAACACTTAGGAAGCTCTTACTGTGTGCAAGATGGTGTTCTAAGAAATCAAGACACAAAGAAATAAATTTAAAAAGATCTTCCCTCAAAGAGATTATATTCCTAAATTTTCATTACTTCGCATGCTATAGACAACTGATATCTACAAGATATCCTTCATTTGATTTGGAGGTTATATTTAATTTAAATGCTTCCAAAAAGAGGTTTTACACTTTCAGAAAAGTTAATTTTCAAGAATATTCTTGCTAAAACACTTTTGGTGCTTCTTGAAAAATTAAATATGTTGAGTTGTATTTAACATGTGAGCTTGTCCATTATATGGTGACTGCAAAAAAAAAAAAAAAGAGAGAGAGATGTGGCAACTAATAATGCACATTGAGAAGAGAAAAAGCCTTTCAGTTTGTTTGTTTGTTTGTTTGTTTTTGCTTTTCTCTAAGAAGACCATAGAAAATTATTGATGTTTCAATCAGAGTTAGGGTTTCAAAGTAAAATATATAAAATGCATGATTTTTTTTAGAAATATTGAATTTCTGGAGGAGCAGCCAGAATGTCCCCTTGATTGTCTCCTTCAAAGTTTTCCTTTTCATAGGTAAGCATGAAGATCCTAAACACAGCCTACGGCATGGAATAAATATTCCATTCAGATTATGAAATAATATTCAAGTTAGAGGGCTACAATGTGAAATTATTTAAGTGAGAGAAAGGTGCCAAGGTTATATATTTTGAACATAGAAAGCCAAAACAATGAAAGAAAAAGGAAATAATAGATTACACTTCAGTAATAATGAGAAATATGTCAAAATCAGTTGTTATTTAAAATTACACATACATACACGCACACAACATATGCATAGAAACACCTACCACCTTTAAACATAGATTTTAATGGCTGTTATGTATTGAAAACAAGGTGAGCAAGATCATGGAAGTATGAGAATTAAATGAACAGATACAAAATGCATTAAATACTGCAATGAAATATTTCTTTTTTTTACCTCAAAATAAAATCATTGTTAAACCCTTTTGTTTTCTTTTGAAGTGATTTTTTTCTTATTACATACTGCAACTTATTTTCTCTCATTTATTTTTAAGGTTCTAGTAAGCAATGTATTTCTTTAACTTAAAGCTTTAGTAAACACAAAGAACAGTTCCCTAGCAATGACAAACTGCACACAATTGCTTATAATACATGCATGTATATATGTATATTATACATATGTATGTTGTTTTATTTTCTTTTTGGACAATTAAGAGCAGGGTTATTGGAATTTTATATCTTTGTGTGAGATAGGTAAATTGATAGATATTAATAGAGATACATATATATGTATATATAATATGGAGATATATGTATATATCAGTACCACTGGAATTATCTTGGTATGGTATACACTAGGAATGCACACACATATACTTATAGTAGGAAAATATACATATATACCAGGAAATATGTTTGTATAAGTGTGCATGTTTCCTAGCATATGTATATATGCATACCTATATAGATATGCTAATATGCACATGTTCCAAATGTCTTAGTGAAATTTAAAGTTTGTGTGTTTGTGTTCTTTGTATGTGTGTGTGTTTGTTCTTTGTAAAATACTGGATATTCTAGTAACATAGCTCTTAATTGTCCAAACAAGACAGCAGCATTTCTTAATCATATATGTTTGCTAAACTAAGCCTTTAGAAAGCTGAAGGGGAATTGATGAGATGAACATTGTGACGAAAAGATCAGAGTTTGTATCTGCAGTGGTATTTGGTTTTCTTAGTTTATGCATGACAAGAGTATCAAAATACAAATAGGTCTTTGCATTCTAAAGTAATATTATGTTTGTACATGTTTTACAAAAGCTCAAGGACCTATTACTTTGGAGGGGCGGGGTGAGAGGAAGGTGAAGAAGATTCCATGACTAAAGATAATTCTAATAAGACAATGCATATTAAAGCACTACATCTCATTATTTTATGATGCTGTGTGAATGATATTAGATTTGCCCTTGCTCTGGCGATTAGACAAAGCTCTGCTGGCATTTCTGAATTTGGATGGTAGGATGATACCAGGCATGTATTCCTGGATGCTAAGTGCTGAGTCAAATGCAGAGTGAAAGCTCCACACAATTAACTCTGTTCTAAGTGGGTGAAGAGCAATGAGACAAATTGCAAAGTGGAGTACAGAAGCCCTTGTTCTAAGGAATTTCTTGCTGTTGTGGCAGCTTTTCTCCCTGTGGTGAGAGAAATAGGCTCCTGGTGCTTCTTGGCAGGGAACAAGGGGTTGGTGGCAGTACTGTAACAAGGAGCTAGAATTTTATTTTTGCCAATTAGAGCTGGCAAAAAGACATTGAGATACCCTGTGGAAAGAGGGCTTAGGAAGGAGTGACATGAGATGAACAGAAAAGATGATAACTTACTCTACACTAAAGAAGATGAAGGATTCACATAGTTTTTTCACAGAATCTAATTGTCTCTCATTATTTTTATAAGATGGATTTAATATATAAACATACAAAGTTTGAAAAACTGCCAAAGAAAGCTATACCCAATGTTCTTGTTTCTTTCCCTCTATATGTATAATTGTCATTTATCAGAATTTCCATAAGCAGTAGCTGAATTTGTAGGACTTTCTTCCTCCTTTTAAGAGGAATATAAAGAGACTATAAAGTTTTAAGACTTAAAGAAGTTTCAACCATTATTTATGATAGAATAATCTTAGGATACTTGTCAATCACTGAAAAAAGCTTTAAGGGCTGGCTATGTATCAAGGACTGTTTAGGCACTAGGGATAAAAACACACTGAATAAAATAATACAACTAGGAATGAGCTTAGAGTTTAATGGAGACACATGCATAAACATGCATATTCAGAATAAATATAAAGAGATAAAATATTAAGAATATAAATACAAAGTAGTTTGGCAGTTAGTTAGCCTAGTGCACAGGGCCTGGAGTCAGGATGACTTGAGTTCAAATTTGGTCTCAAAAACTTTTTAGCTGTGTGACCCTGGGGAAGTCACTTAGCCCTGCTTTCTTCATTGCCTTCATCTGTAAAATGTTCTAGAAAAGAACATGGCAAACCACTCCAGTATCTTTGCCAAGTAAACTCCAAACAGAATCACATAGAGTTGGACATAACTTAAAATATCTGAACAACAATAAAATTTTGGAGAGGTAGTTAGCAGTTGAAGGATAAAAGCTCCATAAAGAAAATGGTACTTAAGCAACTCTTGAAGAAAGAGAGGGGTTCTAAGAGAGAGACATGAGCAGAGAGTACATTATAGGCATGGAGGATGGTGAGTGCAAAAGGAATGAGAAAGAATGCTGTGTAAGGAACAGACACAAAGCTAGTTTTGCTGAATCTCAAGAGTATAAAATTAATATATGATGAGTTTTTAAAAGTTGGAGAAATGTGGTATAGACCTTTAAAAGCTAAAGGGAGGAATTTTTACTTCATCCTAGATACAATAGGGAACCACTGGACAAAACTGAGTAGAGAGTGACAGTCAGATCTTCACTTAAGGAAAATCACTTGGACATCAATGTGGAGGATGAACTAAAGTGGGGAGAAACTACAGGTAGGATGACTAATTAGAAAACTGTTGAAATAATCTAAGGCAGAAGTGATAAGTGAAAACTAAAGAGATTGAATGGAGAAAGAAGTCAAATATAAGAGATGTAGAATAGAAAAGACAACATTTAATAAAAGATTAGAGAGAGACAGATAGATAGATAGATAGATAGATAGATAGATAGATAGATAGATAGATAGATAGATAGATAGATAGAAAAACATGATCTTTGGAGGTGGGTAGTATGGTAGCACCAACTTTAAAAATAGGAAAGATTTGAAGCAGGAAATGTTTAAAAGAAAGACAAGGAGCTATACCTTGGACATGTTGACTTGTATATTTCACCAGGATCTCTAATTTAAGATTTCTAACAAAGAACTAGTCATCAGGAACTGAAACTCAAGAGGGAAACTAAACTTTTAACTATAAATTTATGAGTTATCTTCATAGAAATGTAAATTAAGCACTGGAAGCTTATCAGTTTACCAAGAGAGTATACAGAGAGAGAGGAAGAGGGCAAAAGATAGAACCCAGGAAACAAGATCTATTTATGCAACAAATTAGATATATGGAAATTATGCAGTGTTTTTTTTGCTAATGACAGAGACCACATTTATAATATTATAAATCAGAGACAGAAGAGACATTAGAGATGATTTACTTTAATGTTCTTGTTTTACAAATTAGGAAGCTGAGAACCAGAGAGGTTGTAAGTTATTGAGGATCAAGATCACAGAGGTTATAAATAGCAGAGATAAACTATGAACTTAGATGTACTATCTCCAATATTCAGCAAACTAATATTTTTAAATTTGATAAAAATTAATCATACAATGAAGAACCTTATTAAATATAAAACAAAAGACAGAACTTTTACACTGTGAGAAGGCATTTAAAGTCCTTCAAAACTTGGCCACAATTTACCCTTTTCTCTGGTATTATACATTCATTGTTCCCCTTCTTGTATTCTAGGCCCAGTCAAAATAATCTTCTTGCTGTTTGTCACATAGCTGTATCCTGTGACTGAAATGGATTACTTCATCACCCCTGCCTCTTATTAGAGTATAAGTGTTTAATTGATTTTGGGTAACTGATTAATTATTGAGATAAATATTAACTCTAAATAATTGAGTAATAAAATTATTAAGAGACTAACATATTTTGCCTATTTCACCTAGTATTTGTTATATTAACCTTAAAAGAAAATAGTTAATTCAAACAATTGTAAAAAAGCCCTGGAGGAGGACAGAGATCAAAACTCTAGCAATGTCTAGTTGCATTTGAAGAGCGCTGATCAACATAACATACATCTACAAATCTGTGCACCAAAAGCAAGGTCCAAAAAAATAGTCCCATCTTAAGCTTTTGAAAGCCTTAAGTTGAAACTACTAAATTTCAATTAAAATAATATTTAAGAGGTTAATACTGCACTATTATCTATTGACAGATAAAGGAAAGATATGCATCAAAGTATGTTGTTTTGCAGCAGTGGGGACATCACAGGTATATGATGAGTTTCCTATTTTTTGGTTTTCTGAAGTCATTACCTTTTTTCTTTATTTTACAAACTTCCTTTTCAGAATTTTTCTCATAAAGATATACTTTCATTAGGCAAAAGTCATGCCTGATTTGTTCTTTCCTGCCCATAAATTACCCTGATGTTCTGTTAGGAACCTGAATCCTGAACAGGTCCAGAAGGGACAAGGTCAAATTTGGAGAGCATGTGAGTTGGTTTTGTGTTAGTGATCCCTATTCACAGGCCCTGAAAAGAGGACAAAGATCCTAGCAATGCACACAACTTGAGGATGTAATAGAGCAGATATCCTTAAGCATGCTAGGTTGAAAGTATTATCTGGATTCTCTTTTTTTCCTATTTAGAGCAAAAGTTAAGGCAAATATTTCACATCTATTTTCTGATTGGCTATCATTTGGAAGGATTTGTTCTCGATTACATTTCCAGATATTTCTCACCAAAACAACAAAGACATATACTTGGACCAATAATTCTTTGCTACCAAGATTAAAATATATTACACATTAAATTCTATAAAATTCTAGCACAATCATATCTTTAATACATGTATTACTTCTGACGCATGGTCTATTAAGTACCATTTTTGTTAATGAGCTGTATTAACTACCATACAGACATATATCATTTAAGCTAACAGGAAAGCATTTCTAATGATAACTTTTGAGAATGGGTGCAAGATCCTGAACTGTTATTTAATCAATGTGGAAGAAACTCCCAAAGTAGAAATTCCCTTCCCAAGTACATATCAGTACTTTATAGTCTAGAGAATTTCCTGTGGCACTGAGAGAATAAATGACCTAACCATATTTACAGAGATAATATGGGTCAGAAGTAGAGCTTGAACCCAGGTCTTCCTGATTCTAAGTCTGGCCCTCTGTCTAATAAGGAATGTTGCCTCTCAAGACATTCATAATCCAGGGGAAATATTGATCGTAGATAGAAAATGTGATTTCCTAGGTCCACCCAATATATCTTTGTGAATAAATAAGAAACAGCATCCTAGTTTCTGAACTGCAGCAATGCTGCCGACTGAGAGACTAATTCATCACTATGCAATTTCCTTTGTATAAGTCCCCCCTCCCCACTCCTTACTTTCAGTTCACATCAGCAAAATAAGTAGAACACAAAGAATATAAAATTCACATTTGTCCTACTTCAGTAGAAACAAAAGTTTGAGAACTATATTTTGGACTTTCTTAGTTCAGTGATGAA
The DNA here is from genome assembly GCF_028583685.1 of Petaurus breviceps papuanus. Taxonomy (NCBI): domain Eukaryota; kingdom Metazoa; phylum Chordata; class Mammalia; order Diprotodontia; family Petauridae; genus Petaurus; species Petaurus breviceps. The sequence goes on along the minus strand of NW_027187283.1, from coordinate 5,449,745 downwards.
ATAAATACTTGCTCATTTTAAAAAAAATATTTTATGCTAAATTATCATTACAGAGTAAAAATAATCTTTTCTGTGGTGATTTTAATCTCAGCATTATAACATGCTTATATATGTCCATTACAGTTAATAAACAATTTTAGATTTTTGAAAAAATATATAATGGGTTTTGTTCTTCTTATATTTTGAATATAGAGTTTCTTTAGAATGATTCAGAAAAGTAACATCTAACATTGATGTGCTAGTGTTGTATGGTAAATGTAATCAGGAAACATTGAGCAAAATAAAAAATAATAGAACTAAAGTAATATTAATGTGTGATTTTCTAAGTCAATATGCAGCCTTCAATATGCAACTAGTAGGTTCATTTTTAGTTTGACATTATATTATTATGAAGAATGTGCTACAGAGGCCAACTTTGTAATGTTCAGCACTGCACAATTTCATGCTTTTGTTAAAACTATAGAACCAAAGGTTGATTCACTCAAGACCCAAATTTGATGGCTCTATGGCAGAAACCGTACAATCTATGACTCATAAGTGCACATTTCAACTGTTTTGCCTAAACAAATCAGAAACAGTTTTCCATGTGTCTCAAAGATAGTCTAAACCTTTTTTGAGGCCATACTTCACAGCTTTAGCAGAAACACCAATGACTGCAGGAAACTGATGAGTGAGAAGGGTAAGTATTACTATGGAGGCACACAGTACTGTTCTGAAGTGAATAAAAAAAGGAAGTTCCTTCTTTGGATAAAAAGAAACATAATGAAATGCGCACAATTCATATGTGTTAGTTATCTTCATGTGGATGGCATAAGGATAATAAAATAGATGACCTTTCTCTATGGATATGCATTCATTCTAAAGGTACCTTCTCTGCATGCACTGCAACAGATTAAGGGTATCCTCTACTTGCTTCCAGTGTTAAAACTATGCAGTTCTTTTGACTTGTTTATCATTATTGGATTTAGTTTGTCATTTTCATAAAACTCCATATTTTATGAACAAGAAAAATGTATATTACAACTTAACTATATCTTCTCCACCTATGTTCCACCATATTTCCTCAATTTCTTTTTATGTCCCTAAAGTATCTTTGACTACTTGGACTTTTTGATGGCTATACTCATGTTAAATTGACTTAAAGACTATAGTATATGATTATAAGAATAAATTGAAAGATATCCTTAAAAGAAATGGCCACTGACTGGAAAAAAAATGAGGCAGCCCTTATCAGGCCTGCCAATCCTGAGCAACAGTACAATAGTTCAAGGTATTTGAGAAAAAGAGAAATAAGTTTGTGGTATGTAATACCTGCATCTCTCCCAGAAGGAAATATGGAGAAGCATTCAAAACAGAATTTGGCTTCAAGGAGCAAGAACTGTGGTAACAGAGAAAAGAGATAATTATATCTGCATGAAAGAACAACACTGAAAGTCAAGAATTATGCTAGAATATACCAAAGATCTCAGCAGAGCAACCTAGGGAGCAAGATATTTCACCAAGTACAGGGAAGCATAAGGACTACATCAGAAAGTCTGAGATGAGATAAGACATTGAGACCCTGTAATATTGGACTCGAGTTCCTCAAGTGATTTTTACATGTGTCTCATTACACTGTTTGTGCCTAGTCTTCCCATAAGAGTCTGTATGTCAAATTTCCAGGAAGGATAAGGGAGTGGAAGGGAGATGGTCTGTAGCTGTCATATTTATTTGGCTATCTCAAAGACGTTGTCCTGAATTGATTATGTCTAACTGCTGAAGATTAAAGAAAAGCAGAGTAGTAGGGACTCCTAAAATGCATAACCATTAGATACTTTAAGGTTAAAGGAATATGAAGATCTTCCCCATCTATTAATAGGCCTATGTGACCATGTGACCACTTTTCCCTTGGAACAGGAGCCATGTTCCCAGTTCTAAAGGTACATAGGTATTTCAATCACATATATCTTGATGCTTTCACAGCTGTGATATATCCAGAGTCACATAGAGCCCATTGGGGGAGGAACTTGCCTGAAGAGGAGCTTGTTTAGGGGGAAGCTTGCTTGTAGGAAGGCTTTCACACCTTTTGTTACTAAGTTAATTAGGCACTGAGTCACAAGGGTTGTGGTGTCTTTTGGCTATGAGTCTATTAGTTGAAAACTATATATATTGGGAAGTTGGTATTTTACTTTGGGTATTTGTTTATGAGAAGGAGCTTTGGATTTCCTGGATGGGACTCTAAATAGCTGTTTGTTAAGAGTCCCTCAACTACTCAGAGGTTTGTGCTCTTCCAGTCCAGTGGTTTGGGTAGGTGGTTGTATTACTTTGTTCAGACAGTAGGAGTGCTTCCTGTTGACTATCTGTGCTAATTTCTCTGGTTGTATTTTCTACTTGTCTGTACTTAAAGTAAGATTGTTGAACCCTTTAAAAGTTGTCTTAACTTTAGCAAAGCAGATCAAAGAACCTGTGCTAGCAGGTAAACCTGGGTGTGCTAGGGGGCTTGCTATTACAGTTACCCCAGTACTGGTAAGAGTAGCCAAATTTTGAATGACCCAACATACTAGTGCAAGTTCCTCCCGCAATGGGCTCTATGTGACTCTGGATATGTCACAGCTGTGAAAGCATCAAGATATCTGCGATTGAAATACCTATGTACCTTTAGACCTGGAAAAAATGGTTCCTGTTCCAAGGGAAAAGGCAACACATGTGGTCACATAGGCTTATTAATGGTCAGAGAAGATGTAGAATTAGTAACTCAGAGGAAGTGTTATATAAATATTGAAGAATGATGTGAAAAAATACAGAGAAAGAGGTTAATTAATAAGCTGCTTATTCAATGATATGTAAGCAAAAAGTGAAATCCCACCTTTATCTATGTCATATTGGTTATGAAATTTATCAAAGATTAAATTCCAAAACATTCTTTCATATACATATATATGTATATATATGTTCTTAAAATCATTTTTTAGCAATGAAGAATATCAAAGCCAAAATAATGCCCTGAGTAACATAACTATAAAAAGTCTTAATTTTAGAATGAATTCACATGTATTTGATGCTGAAATTAAATCAAATTGTAATTAATTCTGTTAATATGTCCACTTATATCTTTATTATATAAATAAATAAAATTAAACCATTACAAAAAAAAACTCACATGATTTTTGCCTCAATTTCTAAAACAATCATATTATCAAATTCTTTTAAACAGCAAAAATGCTTTTATACAAAATACTTGGACATACTTAAAAGGTAATTCGATTAAGTATGTTAAGCAATTTTAGAGACAAGATATCTGGATCAAACACTTTATCTAAAGCATCTCCCTTTAATAAAAAAGAACTAGCCAAACTTATCATAAAAATGGTAACACCAAATAGAATGCCACCATTTAACAATTGACATCAAGAAATCTACTGAGAAGCTGAATGTATCATATTTCTTAATTCAATCTATTTCTTGACTTAAAGAATAAATTTATTAAGGTGGAGAACAAATTAGTAATCTGGAGAGGGAATATATACCATGGATTTTTGGAAAGCAACCACATGAGGGTCCTCAGTATAAGAAACTGTCTTACTTCATTTCAATATTTTTCATGACATCCTCCCGGGTGAGGAGTTAAATTTCTAAAGAACTTTCTTCCCCAGTGTTCCATGAGAGAGGTAGGGCAAGTACTACTGAGATTTTACGAAAAAGAAATCTGTTGGCATTAACCCTAGCCCTGGGTTTTTGCCTATGAAAGATGCTCCCCTAAAACTGGGTCCACGGTGGGTCCAGGTGGAGGAAAAAAGGACTAGGTGGAGTCAGGGCCTAGTGCCCTCCTTTTTCAGAGGCATAGGCCAATTATTATATTTTTTTTCTGTATCCTTAACACACCAGCATATCTCAACTAGTTGAATCACCAGATGGAAATATAGCAAATGTTTCCTTTTTCTTTCTTTTGCATATAAGTGTTTATCTTTGATAATGATCTCCAAAAGTTCTGCAATTGCAACCTGATAGAAAATCTTTATTCATCAAATTTCTAGGTACTTATCTGCTTCCAATAGCAGTGAGTTGACAAAGCAGAAATTAGATTGTCTCAGGATATACAATATGGCCTTTCCTCAGGTATTATAGGGGCTTCTCTACAGCAGCCTGTAAATGGGAAGGCACTTGAAGAATTTCTTGATGATGATCCATCAGAAAGGAAACTAGTCATGTAGTAAGCAACTTGTTGAGATCAACTTCCTCAGCATAGCACAACACACATGAGGAAAACATCTGTATCATTAATGATCTTTTTCCCATGGCATCATGAAGTTTTGGCATATCAACATTCTGACTCATCAAATAAATCATTCTCTTCTGAAATTGGAATTTTCTCTAGTTTGGTGGAGGAATGAAGAAGCAGCATACTTAAAGTGTCAGTGGCAAACCTCTAAATGAAGTTCCAGTATACCCTTTGATCCAGAAATACCACTTCTAGGTCTTTATCCCAAAGAGCTAATAAAAAACTGGGAAAAGGATACATATGTGCAAAAATATTTATAGCAGCTTTTTCTGTGGTGGCAAAGAATTGGAAACTGAGAGGATATCCCTCAGTTGGGGAATGACTGAATAAGTTGTGGTATATGAATGTAATGGAATACTTTCATGTTATAAGAAATGAGCAAGCAGGGGCGGCCAGGTGGCTCAGCGAGTAAGAGCACCAGCTCCAGTGTCGGGATGACCTGGGGATCGAATCCAGGCTCAGATACTTAGCACCACACCCAGAAATAACTAGCTGTGTAACCTTGAGCATGTTACTTAACCCTGATTGCTTAAAAAAAGAAAAAAAAAAAGAAATGAGCAAGCAAACTTCAGAAAAACCTGGAAAGAGGATGTTACTTAACCCTGCTTGCTTTAAAAAAAGAAAAAAAAAAGAAATGAGCAAGCAAACTTCAGAAAAACCTGGAAAGACTTATATGAACTGGTGCTGAGTGAGGTGAGCAGAGCTAGGAAAATATTGCATGCTGTTAAGAGCTACCTTGTGTGATGACTGCCCTTGATAGACTTAGTTCTCTGGAATACAAAGATCTAAGTCAACTCTGAACAGATCATGATGGAAAATACTGTACACATCAAGAGAAAGAATTTTGGAATCTGAATGCAGTTGGAAGCATATTGTTGTTTTGTTTGTTTGTTGTTGTTCTTGTTGTTGTTTGTGAAAATATGTTTAATATGAATGTATGAGTAGAGCCCATATTAGATTGAATGCCATCTTAGGGAGGGGAGAGGAGAGGGTGGGGGAGAAAATTCAAGATTCAAAATCTTTTGGAAGTGAATGTTGAAAACTAAAAAAATTATTAATTAATTAATTATAAAAATAAATGATGTTGCAGTAAAACCAATGTACTGCCAAATAACTCCTAATATTAGAAAGTAAGTGGCAGTTCTGGGAGATATAGACAATAAGTTGAGAGTGGTTCAGAATACATCTCCTTCAAATACAGCATAAATTTTTGCTCAGGTTTACTCAGGTTGGCCAATTTATTAGATACTTAACTGCATATCATACTCAGTGAGGAAGGTCATATAGTAGACATGCTTTTTAAGGAATTCTGCCAGATAAGTCAATAATGCAAAGATACTTTTTTTTTCTCCTTATAAATATACCATAAACTGCTTTTTCTCAGTTTTGGATAACTGCATGGTGTAGTTTTAAGTGCAGAAGCTGTAGAGAATCTAAGCAGCTAATTATGGTCATCAAGAATTTTTGATCCTCATCTTTCTTTAATATCTTTAATTACATAAGTCTTGATGAATTTTCTTAACAATTTTATAGTCCGTTGTCTTGTATCTTGGGGACTAACATTGCTATTACTTCTTAATAGTTCATGAAACCAATCTATTACTTCAAAGACAGTAACACAATTTTCATGTATTTTAAAGTGCTGCCAGTATTTTTCTTAGAGGCTTTTACATTCAAAAACAGACAGTAACTTCATTCCACAGCTTGGCGGCCCTGAAGCTTCCTGTGTTCAACCACCTCCATGCCATGCTAGCCCACCTCCACCTCACCCTCATCTCAATCCCACCTTTCCATATTCTCTGCAAGATCCACCTTTCCCCTCCTCTCCCCTCCAGCACCAACTTTCTGCTCATGAGAGAAGTTAAATAGCCCTGTAGGGGCATGGATTGACTGTAGGCGGTGCCACATGATGCCTTGGAAGAGCAGAGGAGCTGTAATTGTCTTATAAAGCTACTTTCTATAGCTTCATGTAAGAGTATAAAGATTACTCCATTTTTCCAATTAGAAATATTCACTTGAGAAACAGAGTTAGAATGCTCTTCATTCAATTGGTACTGTGATTTAATTAATTAGTAGTATTAGTAGCTAAAACACTGTGAAATTAATATGCAACATAAATTTAAAAGGCTTTCTATTGAATGAATACCACATACCTGTGTCTCACCAATTGAATCTACTATAGTATTACAAAAAGAGGTGCAACATCCTTATATTCCATGATAAATAACAGGGAAAGGACACAACCATTATTTAAAGTATGTATAATAGGCACAAATAATTAGGGAGGAAGCAGGACTACAGAGGTTGACAAAACAAACTGAAAGGGATATGAAGAAATTTTTGAAAATGAAATGAAACAGTCATTCTTAATACAAAGATAGATTATCAAGGAGACAAAAGCTATAAAAACTTGGAATAAGTTTGAAGGGGAAAATACACAACACTTAAATTGATATTAAGTATGAAGAAAGGGGAATGGCTCTCAAAAGAAGCTCCTTTTACATTCAACAGAAGACAGAGAAAGAAAGAGAAAAAGGAAAGGAGGAGGAGAAGGAGAATGAGGAGGAGGAAAAGAAGGTGACGATAAATTGTGATCATGATGAAGAAATGGCCTCAAGATATATCATGGGGAATCACTCTAGAAAAATGAAAGTGTTTTTAATATATTCTGTGATCTCATCACATTCTTATCATCATCAGAACATTAGAGGATTGTGATTAAAGAAATGGTGTCTCTAGTTTTAAAACTGCATGTGGATGTTTGGTCAAGTCACATGCCTTTTCTGGAATTCAGTTTAATTATCTGTGGGACAATTAGATCATATCTGAGGTCTTTCTAAACACTCTTAATCTGTGATTCTAAATTACGCTAATATAGCTTTAACAGTTTATTTAAGTAGGGAATTAATATGACCCAAGCCAAGATCGATATTGTATATTTCTTCCCTGAGATCCTTTAGTGGATAGTTGATGCAAGTGATAGATATTTGGTAGAATTGTAAACTTGGAAACAGAAAGATTAGAGTTAAAATCTTGCTTAATAAACTTACAAGTTATGTGACTATGGGAAACTTTTTTCAGACACAGTTTTCTTATCTGCAAGTTGAGGATAACTATAGTACCTACCAACAGATTTATTATAAGAATCAAAAAAGATTATATATATATATATACATATATATATATATATATAAACACTTTGCAAACCTTAAAGAACTACAGAAATGCAGGATATCTACCTAAAAAAATAAAATATGAATAGCTAGAGATTAAAATGGATGGACCTGGAAGAGTTCACAATTAAATGAAATATTATTGGTTCAATTATAAAGGCTATTACTAGATATGATTTGTATAGTTATAATATATATTTTTAAAAACATATAGCTTTTATCCATTTAAAATAAATGTCTCCCCCATGGAATGTTTCAATTGTATCTAGATGATGACATATATCATAAATATTGCTGTTTAGACCTCTTTTTGGTGGTATGAATCAATTTCAATTAACATTATCAATTCATTTATTCTTTAAGCATATATAAAGTACCCACACTAATATGAGGATAATAAAAAAATGTTTTGGAGTTACTCAGGATGAACTCACATAGTCTATGCAACCATTTTGGAATGAACCCAGATGTTCACTATTACCATGTAAGAGATCTTTTAAATCCTATAGACCTAGTTCCCCTAATTACATGAGGGAATGTCAATCCCTAATTACAAAATGAGAGAATGAGACAACAGGATTTCTATGTTCTCTTCTAGTTTTAACATTCTGTGATGCACAATGGACATTTTACATTTAAAATATAAAAAAAATATAGTATGTATATACATGATTGATAAGAAATACTATGAAAACCAAATATTTATGTGTGTGTATATAATATATATGATATATACACATATAAAATCATCCTTTCTTTGCTTTCTCCCTTAGTGATCTCATCATCACATGATTTCAAATATCATCACAATGAAAATTACTCCAAAATTTATATATACTGTTCTAATGTCTCTTTCATGTTAACAATTAAATAATATGCAGTTCCATGTGGTTTACTAAAAGGTATCACAAACTAACCTGTTCTCAAAGGAATGCATTATACTGTCTCCAACCCAAACCATTTTCAAAATGACCATATTTCTGTCACTAAAACCAACATCCTTTCTGCTTGAGCTTTGTAAACTTGAAGACATATTTGATTCTTCCCTTTTTAGACTCACAAATACAACCAATTACCAAATTGTGTCAGATCTCCCTCCCCAAATATTTCATCTATATTACTTTCTTCCTTTCCCACTGAACTGATCCTTGCCCAGGTCCTCATCCTTTCTCACTTAGACTGCTGTCATTGCCTCTTAATGGATTTGCATGCCTCTAGAACCTATCTTTCATTTATCTTCTGCATGATGCCAAATTGATATTCCTGATATTTGAATCTAGCCATATCTCAATCAACTTAATGTCATTGTCTCTGGGAATGTAAAGTCCTCCACCTGATATTCAAAACTTTCCATGCCCAATAAATCACCTACTTTTCCAATCTCATTTCAAATTATATCCCTTGACCGACTTCCTATTTTAGACAAGTGAAATTACTAACTAATTAGTCCATTCTTCAGAAATCTTTCTTTGTTTAGTGAAACTTGTGAAACATTTATAGCATAAAGCTAAATCTTTACTTCTACTAGCAGAGACTTCAAAATATTTCCATAATACAATACAGCATAGTATCACTTAGTAGAAGTTTCTAGCATGTTTGGTGACCCCTTGTGGGAAGCCTAGAGGAGGACATCAAAAAGAATTGCATAGGATGAGCAGGTATGAATAGGTTGTGACCCAGATCATTGGAAAGAGGACAAAATTGAAAAGATTAAAGGACCATCTGAATATATTTTGGATTTAACCATTTGTATAATTTCCTTGAGAATCAGGATCATTTTTTTCCTTTGTATCTAAAGCATCTAGCATAATACATTAATTCACATTATAAATAATAAATGCATGTAAAAATGAATTGAATGTTTACTTTTATTAATATTATTGCCAACTCTTGATTGGGTAGACATTGCTACTGACTTCTTTTTCCACTCTTCTCTCCTGAATTGCCCTCTCCTTTTTCTTCTTTTAGTCCATTTTCCTTTCTTTAATCAAAGTTCAAAATAGTAAATGTTAGTGAGGATTTAGAGATCTGGTAAGGAATTGTTTAGTAAATGGGGCAGAAAGAGGGGACAGGGGCTCATTTATTTTTATTTCTCCACTATAAGCCTCTCTCCTCTTTTGGAATAGCTAGAGAAAAAGATGGTAAAGACAAAGTTGAGTTTCAGACAAAGTCAAAAAGAGGAAATTAAGAAACATTCAATATTCTAGAGGTAGAATGTCATAGAGAAAAGATCATGATGGGTGGAGTCAAGATGGCAGAGTGAAAGTAAGAACCTGCCTGAGTATGCCCCCAATCACCTTGAAACACGTGTGTAAAAAGACTTTAAACAAATTGTGGAGCTCCAGAACCCACAAAGTGACAGAGCGAAGTACATCTCCAATGGAGGAGAGCCTGGAGGGCCAAAAGAAGGATTCATCACATTCCTGGATACAGTCCTGGATAGGCCATGCTGGCACAGATTGGTGGTACAGATGAGTCTAGAGCAGACCTAAGGTAAGTGAAGCACCGGAAGCTGTGGTGGTTTCCAGACTTCTCAACCCACAAATTCCAAAGAGGAAGTAAAACGATAGTGGTGAAACCCTGTTGGACCTGGTTGAGAGAGGAGTATTATCTGGTTCCTGTCCCTGAAGCAATGGAGATGGTGGCATGTATTGGTGGCAGCAACTGCAGGAGAAGCAGTGGTAGCTGCTACTGGAGCCCCAGGTTCACAGATGGTGGAGGGACCAAGTGGACTATCAGAGAGCAATTGCAGAAATTTTTTTTCTGGTGCTGAGGCAGGATTCTCTTGCTTGGCCCTGCTTGGATCTAGGTTGCAGCCTTGAGTAGAGGTTCTGGAGTGAGGAGGAGGCAGGTGTGACAGCGCTTGTGGCAGCTGTGGAGAGGGAGACTTCCTCACAATTCTGAGGCAGGTGCCAAAAAGTAACTCTGACAATAGCTGCACAAAACCCCAGAAATTTGGGACACAGCACTCTCCACTCTGGCAGCAGAGTTCTACCATGTCAAAGAGCTCAAAAGTCAACTAATTGGCTGGGAAAATGAGTAAACAGAGGAAAATAAATCAGACTATAGAATCTTTTTTTTTTTTTGCCATGAAGATGATGAAAATATAGAAATAGAATAAGACAAGAAAGTCAAATCTCCTCCATCCAAAGCCTCCAAGAAAAATATGAATTGGTCATAGGTCATAGAAGAGTTCAGAACAGAGTTTGGAAATCAAGTAAGAGAAGTAGAGGAAAAATTGGGAAGTAAAATGAGAGTGATGCAACAAAATCATGAAAAATATGTCAACAGTTTGCAAAAGGAGACTGAAAATATATTGAAGAAAGCAATACCTTAAAAAGAGACTAACTCAAATGGCAAAAGAGCTCCAAAAGACAATGAGGAGAAGAATGCCTTAAAAGGCAGAAACATCCAGATGCAAAAAGAAGTTTAAATAATCACTGAAGAAAATTATTCCTTCAATATTTGAATTGAGCAAATAGAAGCCAATGACTTTGTAAGAAATATGTATATAAAATAGACACAAATGAATGAAAAAATAGAAGACAATGTAAAATGTCTCATTGTTAAAAACAACTGAAATTGACAATAGATGCAGGAGAGATAACTTAAACTTATTGGTTTACTTGAAAGCCATGATTTAAAAAAAAGAGCCTAGAGACCATCTTTCTTTCTTTTGTTTTAGACACCATCTTTCAAGGAATTACCATGGAAAACTGTCCTGATATTGTACAACCAGAGAGCAAAATAGAAACTGAAAAAAATTCTCTGATTGCCTCTTGAAAAAGATACCCAATGAAAAACTCACAGGAGTATTATATGAGGTGTGAAAATCATGTAGAAATTTCATATTGGAACTCAAATATTCCAATATTATATTAGAATTCAAAATCATGTGGAAATTCCATATTTCTCAGGTCAAGAAGAAAACATTAGAAGCAGTTTGGAAGAAATAATTTGAGTATTATGGAAACAAAGTCGGGATAACACAAGCACCTTCTACATTAAGGGATCAAAGGGCTTGGAATATGATATTGCAAAGGTCAAAGGAGCTAGGATTAAAAACAAGAATCACCTACCCAGCAAAATTGACTAAAATAATACAGGAGAAAATATGGACAGTCAAGGAAATAGAAGACTTTCAAATATTATTGATGGAAAACACTGATTTAACAGAAGATTTGAATTTCAAATACAAAAATCAAGAGAAGCATGAAAAGGTAAACAAGAAAGAGAAATTATAAGGAACTTATTAAAGTTAAAATATTTACATTCCTACATGGAAAGATGATATTTTTAACTCATGAGATTTTTCTTAGTATTAGGTTAGAAGAAGTATTAGAAGAAAATACACACACACACATACATCTAAGAAATCTAAAAAATAAATTTAAAAGGTGAGAGAGGAGTATATTAGGAGAAGGAGAAAGGGACAGATAGAATAGGGTAAAATGTCTCACATAAAAGAGGCAAGAGAAAGCTGTTACAATGGAAGGGAAGATCAAGGAGGTGAAAGGGAATAAGTCAGCCTTACTCTTATTGAATTTGACTTAAGGAGGGAATAACACAGCAGATTTTTTTTTAAGGAAGAAAGAAAGAAAGAAAGAAAGAGAAAGAAAGAAAGAAAGGAAGAAAGAGAAAGGAAGGAAGGAAGGAGGGAAGGAAGGAAGGAAGGAAGGAAGGAAGGAAGGAAGGAAGGAAGGAAGGAAGGAAGAAAGGAAGGAAGGAAGAAAGGAAGGAAGCAAGAAAAAAAATATGTGGAATTTCATATCATTTAATTGTTAACATGACAGAGGTATTAGGATAAGATATATATATATATTTTGGAGTAATTTTCATTATCATGACATTTGAAATCATGTGACTGATGACATCAGTAAAAGAGAAATAAAAGAAATGAAAAGTTCAAATTAAGCCTTAATACATTGTATTATATAACCTCTCTAGATTTTTAGCTTCTATATATTTTTTTTCCATATATTTAAAATGAGTTTGACTAGATAAATTCTAAGGTCCTTCCCAGCTCTAAAATCTATAACTCTCTAATCCAACATTCAGGTCTAGCACCTTGAAAATTATATTGAGAAAATTCCAAGAGGTAAAATCCTTAACCTGATATTTTATTACTAGTGTTCTCTGAAGCTGCAGTTTATTGCGTTCAAGGAATGGTCTAAATATATTGTGCAATAGGAAGAGAGATACTTAAACATCTGCTTAGCCACAACAAAAAAGACAATAAAACTAATGTTACCTTCCATTTTTAATAACACTTTCTTCTTTTTTCACTGAATCTCAGTTTTAAGGATATCACAAGTATTTTTAGTCCAATCTAAATCTGACAAAATAATTCTTTCTGTAGTATTCTTCCCAGGTAGTCATCTAAACTTTAGAAGAATTTAAATCAACAATTCATAAACAAGCACATTTTAAGTTTCTGTACGTACCAGACACTGTCCCAAGTCTAATGAACTCACTTTCTCCCAAGTCATTCCATATGTTTTTTTTTTTTAAAGCAATTGGGGTTAAGTAAGTTGCTCAAGGTTACAAGGTCAGTTATTTCTCGGTGTGGTGATAAGTATCAGAGCCCGGATCCGATTCCAGGTCAAGCGAACTCTGGGGCCAGTGCTCTTACTCACTGCAGCACCTGGCTGCCTCTAAGCAACTGGGGTTAATTAACTTGCTCAAAGTTACACAGCCAGGTGTTTCTGGGTGTGTGCTAAGTATCTGAGCCTGGATTCAGTCCCAGGTCATCCTGACTCTGGAGTCAGTGCTTTTACTTGCTGCACTACCTGGCCACCCCCATTCCATATGTTTTTGATTAACTTTAATTGTTTGAAAATTTTTGTAGTATTTTATTGTTTTGCAGGGGTTACATATATGCATACTTGTGTGTTTTATGACAGTAAGCCTAAAATTTCTTCTCTGCAATATTTACCCACTACTGTTTTTACTGGCCTCTGGGAATCTGGCCTTCTTATATGAGTCAGTATTTTAAATGTTGACTCCAGTTCTCACCTACTCTCTAAGCCTTATTGTATTCAGAATAAAAATTTTAAGTTCCAAGTTCTTTCTAACCCCAAAGACATAGAGGATTGGTATGAAAGATCCATCACACTAGAGTTAAAAGGGACCACATTTCAGGACAGGAAGGCTCCCAGCAAGTCAGGCAGGAGCAAGCCCCAGCTCAGCCAAACAATCAGAGATCCTGAATCCCAGTGTGGTAGATTAGACAAATGCCAACACCAGTACCCCACTCTTGCCTTAGCATAACCAGGGGAAGCAGCAGACTCCAGCTCCAAGAACCACCATGTTTTTCAATGTAGCCTTTGGAAAACATAGAAAAACCTTACCTGGACTCAGAAAATGATAGACACCACCAGTAGGACCCCAGCTCAACAGCAAGTGAGATGCCAGACCCATACAGTCTTCAGCAGTGTCAGTTAATCCCCTCTACCTTTACATCTCCTCAATGTAGCACCAGACACAATGGCTACCTGTGGACCTCAAGGCAAAATCAGTGTAGCATCAGGTAACCAATTAGGGCCTATAGCCACTAGCAGAAAAAGCCTGTGACAGTGCCCCTTCCACCCTGGGAGCAGAGGTTAAACTTAAAGGAAAAAAAGGCCAAAAATATAGCTAAAATTAACAACAAAAAAGAATCTGACCATACAAAGGTATTATGGTGACAGAGAAGACCAAGACACAAACTCAGAAGAAGACAACAATGTCAAAACACCTATGGACAAAACACAAAAGAAAATTAGGAAAATATCTCAGGGCCAGGAAGAACTTGTGGAAGAGCCCAAAAAGGAACTTAAACATCATATAAGAGAGGTAGAAGAAAAAAAATAAGAAAAGAAATAAGAGATATACAAGAGAATTGTGAAAAAAAAATGAGTCAACAGCTTGGAAAACTTCCTAAAAATGGAATTGGTCAAGTAGAAAAGAAGGTACAAAATCCACTGAAGAAAACAAATCCTTAAAAGTACAATTGGTCAAATGAGAAGAAAATACAGGTGCTAAGAGAGGGAAAACAATAGCTTAAAATGTAGAATTGGGCAAGTAGAAGTTAATGACACTATGAGAAATCAGGAAATTATTAAACAAATTCAAAAGAATGAAAAAAATAGAACAAAAAGTAAAATACCTGATGGAAAAATCAACTAACCTGGGCAAAAATCCAGGAGACTCAATATCAGAATCATTGGACTACCTGAAAGACATAATAAAAAGGAGGACCTGGACAGCATCTTTCAAGAAATTATCAAGGAAAACTACCCTGATATCTCAGAATCAGATGGCAAAATAGTCATTGAAAGAATTCACCAATCACTTCAAAGAAGAGAATAAATAAAATAAAAACCCTAAGAGACATTATAGCCAAATTTCAGAAATATCAGGTGAAGAAAGATATACAAGTGCACAGGAAGAATCAATTCAAATAGTGGGGAGTCACAATCAGGATCACACAGGACTTAGCCGCTGCAACATTAAAGAACTGGAACTCATAAAATAGGATATTCTGGAGGGTAAAGGAGCTAAGACTACCCGCTGACCTGGGAAAATTAAGCATAATACATCTAGGAAAGAAATAGTCATTCAATGAAATAGAAGGATTTCAAGCCTTTATATTAGAGAAAACAATACAAAAATTTGACCTCTAGCATCAGGACCCAAGGGAAGCAGAAATAGGTAAAAACAGGAAAAGAAAACAGAATGGATTCAATGGAGCTAAGTTGTTTACATCCATACATGGGAAGATGATACTTGTAGTTCTTAAAAATTATATCACTAAAAATACAGCTAGAAGCAACAAACATAGACAGGGGGTATAAATATAAGGTGAATTTGAAGGAATGACATAAAAAATATTAAGGGATGAGAAAGAAGAGTACAATGTTTGCAGAAGGAAGGAAAAAGTAGAATGGGGTAAATTGACTAACATGAAGAGACAGAAAGACATATTACAGAGGAGGGGGTGATGGGAGGGCAGGCAAAGGGCATCACTTGAAGCTTGTTATCATCAATATTGGCTCAAAGCGAGAGTAATATACAGTCAGATTAATATAGAAATCTATCTTACCTGAGAAGGGAGTAATAAGGTAGGAGATTAAATAAAGGGGAAGAGGGTGGGACTGAAAGAAGGAAGGGCAAATCAGGGGAGATGGTAGACAGAAGCAAAACAGTAGTGAGGTAAGGAAAGATAAAAGGAGAGAGAAGACAAAAAAGAGGAAGAATAGAATGGAAGGGAATACACAGGTAGTAACAAAATCTATGAATGTGAATGGTATGAACTCTCCAACAAAATGGAAGTAGTTAGCAGAGTGGATTAAAAACCAGAATCCTACAATGTGCTGCAAGAAACACACTTGAAGCAGAGAGATACACAAAGAGTAAAGGTAAAGGGCTGGAGAATATCAAACTGCCTAACATTTACAGAAGAGGGGACATGAGAAAGGGAGGGAGAAACATTTTAAAATCAAAATCTTGTAAAATGTATGCTGAAATTTTTCTTGATATGTAATTGTGGGGAAAAAATAAAATACTACTCAAAGAAAATAATCAGACATAAAGAAGTGATCAATTTTCATCTTCCCACTATAAATAATTAGAGTTCTTTGTAAGTTATGTTATGGAATAGACTATATGATTATTACTCTAAGGTTCAAAAGACTCAAAAGCTATATGAATACACATATATGATCTGAATCAAAGTGCTTGCTGTCTCAAGGAAGGGGGAGGGGAGTGAGAGAATTTCAAAGTTAAAATTTAAATACAAAGATTCATGTATAGATAGAAATATATATATATGTGTGCGTGTGTGTGTGTTTATGCACATATGCATATACAGATATGTAATATATATGTACATACACATATAAAATTTATGTGTAATTGATAAAAAGTAAGTTAAAAAAAGAGATTCCATAACAAATAAAAGCATCTCTTCTTTAGAAGGACAATAGAAATTGTCACATAAAATAATTTAAAAGTTTTTAGCCTATATAGTTTAAAATGTGGCAATCACCATTCCTTCCTGAATTATCTGCATAACCTTTTGGGTTATTTTGTTCTAACCCATATTTTGTTCTAACCCATATTTTGTTCTAACCCATATGTCTGAAGTTCTTTATGTTTATTGATGTCTATAGTAGTGGCATCTGTAATATGAAAACATCAGAATTGTAGTGAGAAGAATATTGCTTTTTACATTCCAATAGCTGCATGAAAATTAATGTGAGCCCTACACTGAAACACTCTAATGCAAGGACCATTTTTACAAAATAGAATAATTTAGCTATGGCATACAAATGCAAGCATAGAAAAGCTTTTAGTCATTCATCTTCCAGTCAAAATAATTAGGGCTGTCAAATTCCACAGTGCCAGGGGATTCATGTCCATAGGCTTCCTTATGTCTGTGTTTGAGTCCTCTGTCTGTAGTTGTCAATATAACCATGCTCATTAACATCAATGTCTGTAACAACACCATAGGTTTTGGTTTAAAATTCCTCTGTGTCTCAAGAACCTCATCTTTCTGCTGCGTTGCAGTTTGTATTCTGTTCTCTAGTTAGGAAGACTATAAACCTTCTGATAACATGTTCTGAATAAAAAATAGAAGTGAAACCACTTATTATATAACAGAACTATAAAAGGAAAAGCATTGTATTTTACCATTGTAATACTGTTTGGTCTAGTATATGATTATGAAGGGTTAGTCATTTAATGAAAGACTTAATCAATGCAAAAGGAAATTTTGCGGGCATAAATTACTTGAATTTTATCAGGTCTTTGTCATAGCATCATTCAAGAAATATAAGAGATATTGGGAAACTATTTGTAGCATAACTATGTAATCAAATGTTTTGTTATTGCTATTTAAAATATTATATATGGTCAGTGAATATAGACCAAGAAAATAGTCAGGCACTGGATCAGAAAGCTGGTAGGTGTCAAATATAGTATCTGAGGGATTTATTTTGTGAAACTTGGTTATTCTAGCTGTTTTAATGACTGAGAAAACAACATACCTTCAATGGTGATGACAACTGAACATTTAAAAATAGAACAGAGAGAAGGACAAGAAGAAGAATACAAAAGATACATACAGAATACAAATACTTCTGAAAGTGACAGATTTGCTTAGTCTGTTGTCAGATAAAAAAGCCCTAGCCAGAATCATGCAATGCTAATGGAAAGCCTAAGCTGCCTATTTGGACCTAAAAATGTTTGGACACTACAGCATTATTTTAGAGCATTGCTCTGCTGCATAGCACCTTAGAGTAAGTACTTATTAGCTTATACCTTGAAACATATTTTTTTCTTTACCTCTCTCATTCTCTGGGATCTTTAATATCCTTTATAGCATTTAGTCCCTCATTCTGCCCAGTAAACATGTATATGAGGGTAAAGTACAAAAAATATAGTAATAAACACTACATGGTTGAGATTTACAATACTCTATTTTGTAATTTTTTTTTAATAATTCCCTTAACTAAGTGATAAAACATGGCACATAACCACATCCTACTAAGAGTCCTTAAAAAAAAACTACCAGATTTGTGGAGATGATCAATGAATTTTAGATTGATGTTTTACTATCTACTCAAAGTGGCAGAGTTGAAAGGAGGATCCTGAGTTAATGAAGACATGCTTGCAATATAAGCAGCACATTGTAGTGGATAACATGTTGGACACGAATTCAAGAAGACAGATAGAAATTCCACTTCAGTAATTAGCTGAACAATTAGGCAAATCATTTAACCTCTCTGACCACGATTTCCTCATCTGTGAAACAGAGAAGAATCTAGACCTAAGAAGGCAATGTGGGCCTAGTCTTCTATATATATTCCTTAATCTTTTTGTTTCATAGAATACACTTTTTTCACTCTTTTATTGTAGTGGACCAGAATATAGGCATTTATTCTGTACAAAATAAGTTTTATAATATCAGAGGATTTGTAGAATATAAACTCTATTCAATTGAGAAAAATCACTAATAAGAAGTCATATACACATAATTATGATATTTCTGTTTAATTTCTTAGAATAACTTCATATAAATACATCTTTAACAGCAAGGATTGTTCTATTCTTGTATTTGATTCCCCAGAATTTAGTACTGTATCAAGCATATAGTAGTTGAGTATTAATTATTGTTTTTAAATAATAAGATTCTCACATTTATTGATTCTTGATTGATTTGTACAGTGCTTTAAGGATTAAAAGTAACTTTCTTCACGGCAACTCTATAAGGTTAGATATGCAAGTATTATTATTAACATTTTGCATATGAGGAAACTGAAGCTCAGAGAAATTAGGTGACTTTTTCATAGATAGCAAGTCAGTGCTGAAGTGAAAGCTGGAACCATGTATTTTGATTTGGGGTTTAGGGCTAGTTTTACTACTCTTGGTGCTTTTATCTATTACAGAAAATGCCTCACATTACACAGTTGTCTTGGCATTAGGTTAAGGCAGAGGTTTCAAATGGCTCCTGCCAGGAAATGACATTTTAACGTCACTACCCTTTTCCAGTCCACAGACTGTTCTTATAGGTTGTGATCCTTGGGGTCATACATCTCTTGTTAGGCTGACAATATGCCTAGTATCCAATTCAAGGCTGGGTAGTTTAATTTAGTCTTCTTTAAACCCTTAGAATAGCAAATGGAACAAGGTCTATTTTTTTTCCTTCTGCTTGAACCCCAGGTTACTTTGGTTTCCCATCAAAACTATTGCTTGGCAACTGTCTGACACATCAACTTGACCAATGCTCCATCAGGCTTGACCTCAAAGAATCTTATGACTATGATGTTTGTAATCACTGTGTATACTTGAAATTGTAGAACTAGTAAGTATTACATTCTTTCTTTCCTTCTAGGCACTTCAATGTGGGAAATTCATCCCAAGGTAAACTGGGAGTCCTGAGTAAAATTCAGCATAATGTAGTAGACAGGTACACAGAATTTAGGGTCATGAAGTAACAGTTTAAATCTGGGTTCTAATACTTGATGGCCATGAGGCCTTATAAATTTCATGTAATCTTGTGGAGTTACAATTTCCTTACATGTATGATATTGTAATCTTAATATCCCAACTGTCATAGTCTTTTTGTAATTGAAATCCTTTGTAAACCTTAAAGTGCTATATAAATGTGAGCTATTATCATCATGGCCTTATGATGCAAACTGGAAAACACCCCACAGTTTTCACTACTAGAGTCATAGATTTTTTTCCATTAATTATGCTTTTTCAGTAGAATAAGACTATTAAATACAATAGGGCCTTAGCTTGTAATATAAATAATAATTGTTAATATAATATATAAAATAATTACACAACTTAAAATGTATGTTAAAGAACCAAGTTTACCAAAGTAGAATTTGGTACTCTTGTGGCTAAATATTAATTGTATAACCTAATCTTGATTGTAATAACTCTTTGGAGAAAAACTTGTCTTGCCTAGTGATAAGACTAGATGATCTATAAGGTCCTTTCTGTCCCTAAATTCTAACTCATTTATTAATCAGAGGTATAACATGATTTCTTTGAACTGATCTTTCCCTTAGTTATGGTATCCTCCCAGTTTTGCTTTCACTCACTTTTTCTATCTCTCTGTCTCTTTCACCACGAAAATATTTACTGGACAGCATCCTCAATAGCACTACTTCTGTGTGCATCATAACTGGAATATGTCATAGTTTACTTATGTCCATCAAACTATTCTTCATTGACTTCTGAGTGTACAACTTTAATTTTTCAGGACTGTGTACTAAGATTTGCAATGATAAAGTATTACATGGACAAAATTAATGTTGACAAGGAATTTTTAATCTTTTTTTATCCTTTTATTCTACATGTATATATACCAGGATATACAGCTCAGGTTCACTTAAAAAGCAGTAAAATTTGCCGAAGTCTTGTCATCCCAGACTCTTTCATCTGTTAGATTTTAGACACAGTTCCTTGTCTCTATAAATAATGCCAATTTAAAACATGCGTATGTGTGTGTGTCTGTACAAATAAAATGGACTGGAAAATCCAATGGTATGTCATAAATTGATTTGCTAGACAATTTTCATCCATTTATTTATTTCATATATGACTTATTAAGCTCATATATTTTGTAAAATCTTAGCTTTCCTGCGAAGGTTTTATAATATTCTGGTACTTGATACAATAATTCCAATTCGAACTGAAATAAAATCATATAGTATATTTCATTAATAAAGCACTTCTTTATTTTGTCTCTGAACTGAACATCATGCAAGATGGTGGCAAGTACCCATTGTGAATCTTTGTCTCCATGACTCTGGTCTTGTCTTATATCAAGCTCATTGAATAGAACTATCTCTATGATTAAATTTATCAAAGTATCTTTTGTAATCTTGACAGAAGATTTGGAATGATTTTATTTTATTTTTAAAGCAATTGGGTTTAAGCAACTTGCTCAAGGTTACATGGACAGTTATTTTGTGTGGGTGTTAAGTATCTGAGGCCGGAATCCATCCCAGGTCTCCCGACTCCGGGGCCGGTGCTCTTACTCACTGGGCTACCTGGCCGCCCCAGATTTGGAATGATTTTAAAGCAAAGATTTCTGGCTGGAGTTGTCTCCAATGCTCCATTTTTCTGTATACTGGGCAAATTATTATTTTTAAGTAAATGTACAGAATCTTGTGTTCTCCATATGTTACAATCAATCACATAAGTGCAAGATGCGTTCTAATATAGAAAATAATCTTGGATAAAATCTTTCTAGTGTCTTCTCATGTTTTTGTCAGGAGTACCCTGGATACACATTCTCATAAATGGAATGGAAAAATCTTAGAAATGAGAAGGAACATCAGAAGTTGTTTAGTTCAAACCATACATGAATAGGAATCCTCTCTATATCATAATAATCAATGGCTATGCAGACTTTGAATGAAGACCTCAAGTGCAAAACAATATAATATCACTCAAAGCATTTTATGCCACTTTATGCACCACTCTAATTTTTAGGGTTTTCTTACATGAATGTAAAAAATAATACCTTGCATATTTTACCTGTAAATCCCATAGCATCCCTTTGGATCCAAGAGTAATAAAATTTCCTGGTGATATTTCTCCAAACACTTAAAAATAGTTATCATTGCTTGCTGCCTCATTATTTTCTTCTTCAGGCTAAATACCCCCAGTTCCTTTAAATAAACTTCATTTTTCTTCACCATTCTTATCATGATAACTATAATCCTCTTGATACTGATCTTATGGTCAGACTAGGGAAAAGAATGGTGGGGATATCATAATACTAACATCTGAATAAATTCATCCTAGGGGTGCTTTAGTTTTTTAAACTATCTACATTGATTCTTATTGAGCTTTCAGTCCACTAATAGGCCCACATTCTTTTGTTTTTTCATATAAACTGATATTTTGTCACTGTTTGGCTTCCCTGGTCCCCTTTACATCTCAATTAAAGACTTACTTTCAGCAGGAAGCCTTTTCCAATGTTCGTTAATCTTGGTATCTTCCCTCAAGAATGATCTCCATTTATCCTATAATATCTTATATGTACATTTGTTTCTATGTAGTTTTCTTCATTAGACTTTGGAACTTCTTGTATTTCGTGGTTGCTGTTGGCATTTTTTCCCATTTTATTTTTATCCCCAACACTTAGTACAGTCCCCAGCATATTATAGGTTCTTATAATGCTTGTTAACTTCACTTGCTTCTTGACTTGAAAATAATCTGGGAGGGGGTGGGGTAGGAAGGGAAGCATCCCAGTGTAACTCCTGATAAGCATTAGGGTTTTTCACTCCCATATTAACACAAAATGGGCTTTTAAACCACTTAAATTCCCATTTTTTCCTACAGAGGATTTTTTTATCTAGCCCCATGTTCACTATCTTATATTTTTAAAGTTGATTTTTGAACTAAAGTGCAGAACTTTCCATTTTCATTGTTAATTTTCATCTTATTCAGTTTGGTCTATGATTCTAGCCTGCCATAGTTCTTTTGAAGTTTGTTTCTATTTTCTACAAATCTAACTATGCTCCTCAGCTGCATGCCATTTACAATTTGACAAATATGCTATTTATGCTTTCAACCAAGTTATATTAAATTAAGAAAAGCTGTTTGAAAGTCAATTCTGAAAAGAGGTTTTTATTAGTTTTTTAAACTTCTAACTTTTAAAGTAAGTAAACTATAATCTGACAATATAGATAAGAGATACATAAGTAGAGATAAACAGTTAGGTAGAGAATATTATTTTCAGAAATGATTACCCAAATAAATTAGGTATATTTAAGAATGGCAGTCTGAATTACCTTCATGTCAGAGTGAGTATTTTAAGAATTTAATGCAGTCATTGTAGGATTAGGAATTAGTTGAGAAATGAGGAGAAGCAGGGAAATTTTCAATTTCCCTCCAACCTATCCCACCTCCCACTTATTCTATTTTCTCCTTTGAACCTATCCCATTTCAAAAATGTTTGCTTCTAACTACCCTCTCCCCTAATCGGCCTTCCCTTCTATCATGCCTCCTCTTATCCCCTATCACCTATTTTTCCTGTAGGGTAAGATACTTTATTGAGTGTGTATGTTAATGCCTCTTTGAGCCAAATTCAATAAGAATAAGGTTGTTTCATTCCCTTTAAGCTTCCTCCTCTTCCCCTCCATTGCAACAGTTTTCTCTTGCCTCTTTTATATGAGATGATTTACCCTAATCTATCTCTGCCTTTCTCCTCCCAATTAATTCCTCTCTCACCTCTTAATTTCATTTTTTAGATATCATCCTTTCATATTCAACTCATCCTGTGCCCTCTTTCTATGTAAACATGAACATGCATATGCCCAAACTCAATATATATTTATATACACATACACCCTCCTATAGATATATATGGATACATATATGTATGGATACATATGTATGCATACATACATATATGTATGGATACATATGTATGCATACATA